>NC_092278.1:30487100-30552100 GCF_036320965.1 Panulirus ornatus
GGGCAAGTTTTAATGTAAGAGCGACAAGAATCTGCCACCTTTTTCAAAAGGAATTTTGATGTACAGCTAACTTTGAACACCAATGGTCTTATTTCTTATATTCCGTCGAAAGAAGAGACATCATATAATACTTATTTACCTGAAGGTATTACTCGCTTTTGCCATCCATTATTAACAAATATTAATAATTGCTTGTTTCCATTGCACTGCATACAAAACCTATTGAATCTTAACGAAAGCAAGTAAACTTGAGCTTTTTTATAGATTTAAAACAGATCTGGAATACCAAAAAATGTCCTCCGAACTATAAATCAGAAGTTCAAAATGAAATTATTTTCATATCTGAAAAAAGCAATTGAAAAGCAGATAATGAAAAGGTTTTACGGAAATCTATCCAAACTGTGAAACCAAAAATCAGTTTCCAGGCTAAGTATGATCCTTCCAAAGTGAAGCCTGGAAGCATAAAACCTTGCTAGTGCCTTCATATATACCAACAGTGGCCTTATCTCTATAAGTATATATCGCTTCCGTTATTAAGAGGTCCTTCTCCTACGCAATCTTGCTCAGTACAGTAGATATGAGCGCTAACATAGGTTGATTGGTTTTCCGTAAGAGATTTCCAATTGCCGAAGAACATGATTGGAATGCTTTGTGGAAAGCATAAATTTCAGCTGTAAAGCATTTCCGACGTCTTTCAGTCTTTCCGATGTATGATGTTTGGCAGCGATAACACGTGTATGTATATACATTAGAGTCTTGTGAATGTGGCATCAGTTGCACTCTCTCAACTTTAATCTCACTGTCATAATCTGCGCCTTGTGACACCACCGGCACCCACTGTGTTATTAGTATACTTTATCATCAGTTGCACTCAGTCAACAACTGCACTCTCAGTGCAATATGAACTCTTTGCCATCAGCTGCATCTTACGTCATCAGCTGCACTCTGGCATCACTTGCACTGTCGTCTACTACACTCTCTCTCTCTCTCTCTCTCTCTCTCTCTCTCTCTCTCTCTCTCTCTCTCTCTCTCTCTCTCTCTCTCTCTCTCTCTTGCTCTATCAATAAATGATTCAGTTACTTTATAGGTTCTTTGTGTCATAGATAAACTCCTAAATAAGAACTTTTGATTATAAAAAAAAAATAATGCGGTTGGTTTGTAATTATCAACCTCTGAGAAAAGTTTATATCTTCCCTAATGGCATTAGAATCAATGGAATTTTAACTTTCTTATATGCAGTCTCTTGTTTTTTCATTTTCAATTTTTCATATAGAAATCCATTCCCAGATCTAAACGTCATTATTCTTTGGATTATTTTCATCACTTTGTAATCCTTTTCTTATCAGATCTTAAATTCAGTCCTGCTTCTACTTCTTTAGATTACAGTAGAAATATTGCAGACAATATCAGCTGATATGCAGCACAAATAACACTAGGAAACGAAGATTCCAGTTTCAATATCTAGGTCATCCATTAAGATGTCAATGAAATATTATTGGGGCAAGTTTTAATGTAAGAGCGACAAGAATCTGCCACTTTTTTCAAAAGGAATTTTGATGTACAGCTAACTTTGAACACCAATGGTCTTATTTCTTATATTCCGTCGAAAGAAGAGACATCATATAATACTTATTTACATGAAGGTATCACTCGCTTTTGGCATCCTTTTCAATGGTATCGATGTTTGTACTCTTTTAGACCAGTCTATGTCATCCATATACAACTTTTTATTGCCTTTAAATGTATGATTTCTTCCTTCCCTTTCGTCATACAAATGAAGTGGTAAATATGTTTGAACGTGTTAGGATATACACATAATATCGATCATATCTTTTTTATTTTGTTTCGATGATATACATAGTACTTAATTCATTAAGCGTTTAGTCAGTATCAGGTGAAAGAGGTACATTTCTCATAGGAACATGGGTATCTAACATAACCACAGTGGATGTAGGAAGCTTCAGCAGGATTGGCATTTAGGGAAAGAGGGATGCCTCTCAGGGAGCGCCATAGCTCCTGCTGGGAACTCTGGCAACAGGCCTGGAGAAGCTTGCCGCTGTCGAACCACCGAATCCTCCAGCACCTGAAGCACCAAAGCCTCCGGCACCTGAACCACCGAAGCTTCCAGAACCTGAACCACCAAACCCGCCAGCACTTGAACCACTGAAGCCTCCAGCACCTGAACCACCGAAGCCTCCAGCACCTGAAGCACCAGAGCCTCCGGCACCAGAACCGCCAAAGCCTCCAGCCCCTGAACCGCTGAAGCCTGCGCCTGATCCAGCACCAGAGGCACCACCATATGACCCACGTCCACCTCTAGCAGCTGCAGCAGCGTCCTCTTGACGAGCCTTCTCGATCTGAGCGATAGCATGGGCTGGCAGAGGATGGGGAGTGGGCAGCAAATCAGACTCCACCCGATATCCATCTTCGTCAGCTACGAAGTTGAAAACAGCAGGAGTCCCATCAGGGAAAGTAAATCTGGAATGAAAATGACAGTGAATAGCTTTATTCTTAAATGTCAGTGTCTTAGTGTTATGTGGAAGCTTGTTTCAAAATTATTTCTCATTCGATCAACAAATTTCAATGATTACTTACGACCATCCTCCCTGAGATGCCACAGCTCCTGTCTCTCCCTGAGGGGCGCCTTGCTCATTGCGACTGATGCCGTTACCAGTTTCAAATTCGAAGTAGTAGTTACCAAACTGATCAGGTCCCTCACGTTCATCCTTCAGGATGGGAATGACAGGACCTGAAGGTCTGTAGGATCCAGCAACAGAGCTCCCACTGCCAGCACCTCCGAAACCTCCACCTGTTGAACCCCCAAAACCTCCTCCTGCTGATCCACCAAAGCCTCCTCCACTTGAACCGCCAAAGCCTAGCCCAGACGAAAACCCAGAGCCTGAGCCAGACGAACCCCCAAAACCTCCACTGCCTCTGCCAGGCGCTCCATAAGAAGTAGATGGGAGTCTGTCGGCCGATGTCACAACCGCCAAGACACACAGGACAACTGTCTGTAGAGATATAAAGTTTTGGGATTAGGTATCAGCAGATCAGACTACATTGATATAGGAAGTTACCTCTACAATTATCAGAGCAAGTTTTTATGACATCGGTATAGCAATATTTGTACAAGCTTATACGTATCTTGAATATAGCGGTTTGGTTAACGAGAATATTCTATTGATGATATAACTCACCGAGATCATATTCACTGTTCAGAGGACTCTGCTTGAGTGTGGAAGCTGGCGTGAGCCGAGGCTTATATACCCAGCCCATCCCCTGGGAGCGAGAGGACCAAGGTTCACAGAAAACGGATCAGGTTGAGACGTGCTCTTGAAATAGAACAAAAAATGAAATCAAGGTTAGGCGTCGAAACTTGACTACAGTGGATAGATCCAAACCCTTAACGTGTTATATAAACTGTGTCTCATTGAAACGTTGGTAGGTATATTGCCATACCAAACTGAGAGCAGATAACAAGATATTTCTCTGTCATTGAAAGAAGTGCTCGTATTATCTTTATACATAGGAAATTACCTTGCAAGTCATGCCTGGTGGGAGGCTGAAGGAGTCATGTGCATTACGACCTGACCACCACCACATCCATAGACCAGGTCAACAATGACTCACACGAAATAATCGAGTTTCATGCCACAAAAGAGCAGAGTTCTGCATCATATTAAGGAGTAAGACTAAGTTTATCTTTTGCATTAATGCCTTACATATATAGATGAAGATACACACGTATTAGTTAGCGTTACTAACCACGAGTCATTGTAAGCACGCCCAGTGTCAGGTCCATATGGTTCAGGAACCAGGAAGTAATAAATATTGATAATTGCTTGTTTCCATTGCATTGCATACAAAACCTATTGAATCTTAACGAAAGCAAGTAAAATTGAGCTCCTTTATAGATGTAAAATCGATCTGGAACACCAAAAAATGTCCTTCGAACTATAAATCAGAAGTTCAAAATGAAATTATTTTCATATCTGAAAAAAGCAATTGAAAAACAGATAATGAAAAGGTTTTACGGAAATCTATCCAAACTGTGAATCCAAAAATCAGTTTCCAAGCTAAGTATGATCCTTCCAAAGTAAAGCCTGGAAGCATAAAACCTTGCTAGTGCCTTCATATATACCAACAGTGGCCTTATCTCTATAAGTATATATCGCTTCCGTTATTAAGAGGTCCTTCTCCTACGCAATCTTGCTCAGTACAGTAGATATGAGCGCTAACATAGGTTGATTGGTTTTCCGTAAGAGATTTCCAATTGCCGAAGAACATGATTGGAATGCTTTGTGGAGAGCATAAATTTCAGCTGTAAAGCATTTCCGACGTCTTTCAGTCTTTCCGATGTATGATGTTTGGCAGCGATAACACGTGTATGTATATACATTAGAGTCTCTCTCAACTTTAATCTCACTGTCATAATCTGCGCCTTGTGACACCACCGGCACCCACTGTGTTATTAGTATACTTTATCATCAGTTGCACTCAGTCAACAACTGCACTCTCAGTGCAATATGAACTCTTTGCCATCAGCTGCATCTTACGTCATCAGCTGCACTCTGTCATCACTTGCACTGTCGTCTACAACACTCTCTCTCTCTCTCTCTCTCTCTCTCTCTCTCTCTCTCTCTCTCTCTCTCTCTCTCTCTCTCTCTCTCTCTCTCTCTCTCTCTTGCTCTATCAATAAATGATTCAGTTACTATATAGGTTCTTTGTGTCATAGATAAACTCCTAAATAAGAACTTTTGATTATAAAAAAAAAAATAATGCGGTTGGTTTGTAATTATCAACCTCTGAGAAAAGTTTATATCTTCCCTAATGGCATTAGAATCAATGGAATTTAAACTTTCTTACATGCAGTGTCTTGTTCTTTCATTTTCAATTTTTCATCTAGAAATCTATTCCCAGATCTAAACATCATTATTCTTTGGATTATTTTCATCACTTTGTAATCCTTTTCTTATCAGATCTTAAATTCAGTCCTGCTTCTACTTCTTTAGATTACAGTAGAAATATTGCAGACAATATCAGCTGATATGCAGCACAAATAACACTAGGAAACGAAGATTCCAGTTTCAATATCTATGTCATCCATTAAGATGTCAGGGAAATATTATTGGGGCAAGTTTTAATGTAAGAGCGACAAGAATCTGCCACTTTTTTCAAAAGGAATTTTCATGTACAGCTAACTTTGAACACCAATGGTCTTATTTCTTATATTCCGTCGAAAGAAGAGACATCATATAATACTTATTTACCTGAAGGTATCACTCGCTTTTGCCATCCTTTTCAATGGTATCGATGTTTGTACTCTTTTAGACCAGTCTATGTCATCCATATACATCTTTTTATTGCCTTTAAATGTATGATTTCTTCCTTCCCTTTCGTCATACAAATGAAGTGGTAAATATGTTTGAGCGTGTTAGGATATACAGTTAATATCGATCATATCTTTTTTATTTTGTTTCGATGATATACATAGTACTTAATTTATTAAGCGTTTAGTCAGTATCAGGTGAAAGAGGTACATTTCTCATAGGAACATGGGTATCTAACATAACCACGGTGGATGTAGGAAGCTTCAGCAGGATTGGCATTTAGGAAAAGAGGGATGCCTCTCAGGGAGCGCCATAGCTCCTGCTGGGAACTCTGGCAACAGGCCTGGAGAAGCTTGCCGCTGTCGAACCACCGAATCCTCCAGCACCTGAAGCACCAAAGCCTCCGGCACCTAAACCACCGAAGCTTCCAGAACCTGAACCACCAAACCCGCCAGCACCTGAGCCACGGAAGCCTCCAGCACCTGAACCACCGAAGCTTCCAGCACCTGAAGTACCAGAGCTTCCGGCACCAGAACCACCAAAGCCTCCAGCCCCTGAACCGCTGAAGCCTGCCCCTGATCCAGCACCAGAGGCACCACCATATGACCCACGTCCACCTCCAGCAGCTGCAGCAGCGTCCTCTTGACGAGCCTTCTCGATCTGGGCGATAGCATGGGCTGGCAGAGGATGGGGAGTGGGCAGCAAATCAGACTCCACCCGATATCCATCTTCGTCAGCTACGAAGTTGAAAACAGCAGGAGTCCCATCAGGGAAAGTAAATCTGGAATGAAAATGACAGTGAATAGCTTTATTCTGAAATGTCAGTGTCTTAGTGTTATGTGGAAGCTTGTTTCAAAATAATTTCTCATTCGGTCAACAAATTACAATGATTACTTACGACCATCCTCCCTGGGATGCCACAGCTCCTGTCTCTCCCTGAGGGGCGCCTTGCTCATTGCGACTGATGCCGTTACCAGTTTCAAACTCGAAGTAGTAGTTACCAAACTGATCCGGTCCCTCACGCTCATCCTTCAGGATGGGAATGACAGGACCTGAAGGCCTGTAGGATCCGGCAACAGAGCTCCCACTGCCAACACCTCCGAAACCTCCACCTGCTGAACCCCCAAAACCTCCTCCTGCTGATCCACCAAAGCCTCCTCCACTTGAACCGCCAAAGCCTAGCCCAGACGAAAACCCAGAGCCTGAGCCAGACGAACCCCCAAAACCTCCACTGCCTCTGCCAGGCGCTCCATAAGAAGTAGATGGGAGTCTGTCGGCCGATGTCACAACCGCCAAGACACACAGGACAACTCTCTGTAGAGATATAAAGTTTTGGGATTATGTATCAGCAGATCAGACTACATTGATATAGGAAGTTACCTCTACAATTATCAGAGAAAGTTTTTATGACATCGGTATAGCAATATTTGTACAAGCTTATACGTATCTTGAATATAGCGGTTTGGTTAACGAGAATATTCTATTGATGATATAACTCACCGAGATCATATTCACTGTTCAGAGGACTCTGCTTGAGTGTGGAAGCTGGCGTGAGCCGAGGCTTATATACCCAGCCCATCCCCTCGGAGAGAGAGGACCAAGGTTCACAGAAAACGGATCAGGTTGAGACGTGCTCTTGAAATAGAACAAAAAATGAAATCAAGGTTAGGCGTCGAAACTTGACTACAGTGGATAGATCCAAAGCCTTAACGTTTTATATAAACTGTGTCTCATTGAAACGTTGGTAGGTATATTGCCATACCAAACTGAGAGCAGATAACAAGATATTTCTCTGTCATTGAAAGAAGTGCTCGTATTATCTTTATGCATAGGAAATTACCTTGCAAGTCATGCCTGGTGGGAGGCTGAAGGAGTCATGTGCATTACGACCTGACCACCACCACATCCATAGACCAGGTCAACAATGACTCACACGAAATAATCGAGTTTCATGCCACAAAAGAGCAGAGTTCTGCATCATATTAAGGAGTAAGACTAAGTTTATCTTTTGCATTAATGCCTTACATATATAGATGAAGATACACACGTATTAGTTAGCGTTACTAACCACGAGTCATTGTAAGCACGCCCAGTGTCAGGTCCATATGGTTCAGGAACCAGGAAGTAATAAATATTGATAATTGCTTGTTTCCATTGCATTGCATACAAAACCTATTGAATCTTAACGAAAGCAAGTAAAATTGAGCTCCTTTATAGATGTAAAATCGATCTGGAACACCAAAAAAATGTCCTCCGAACTATAAATCAGAAGTTCAAAATGAAATTATTTTCATATCTGAAAAAAGCAATTGAAAAACAGATAATGAAAAGGTTTTACGGAAATCTATCCAAACTGTGAATCCAAAAATCAGTTTCCAAGCTAAGTATGATCCTTCCAAAGTAAAGCCTGGAAGCATAAAACCTTGCTAGTGCCTTCATATATACCAACAGTGGCCTTATCTCTATAAGTATATATCGCTTCCGTTATTAAGAGGTCCTTCTCCTACGCAATCTTGCTCAGTACAGTAGATATGAGCGCTAACATAGGTTGATTGGTTTTCCGTAAGAGATTTCCAATTGCCGAAGAACATGATCGGAATGCTTTGTGGAGAGCATAAATTTCAGCTGTACAGCATTTCCGACGTCTTTCAGTCTTTCCGATGTATGATGTTTGGCAGCGATAACACGTGTATGTATATACATTAGAGTCTTGTGAATGTGGCATCAGTTGCACTCTCTCAACTTTAATCTCACTGTCATAATCTGCGCCTTGTGACACCACCGGCACCCACTGTGTTATTAGTATACTTTATCATCAGTTGCACTCAGTCAACAACTGCACTCTCAGTGCAATATGAACTCTTTGCCATCAGCTGCATCTTACGTCATCAGCTGCACTCTGGCATCACTTGCACTGTCGTCTACAACTCTCTCTCTCTCTCTCTCTCTCTCTCTCTCTCTCTCTCTCTCTCTCTCTCTCTCTCTCTCTCTCTCTCTCTCTCTCTCTCTCTCTCTCTTGCTCTATCAATAAATGATTCAGTTACTTTATAGGTTCTTTGTGTCATAGATAAACTCCTAAATAAGAACTTTTGATTATAAAAAAAAATAATGCGGTTGGTTTGTAATTATCAACCTCTGAGAAAAGTTTATATCTTCCATAATAGCATTAGAATCAATGGAATTTAAACTTTCTTACATGCTGTCTCTTGTTCTTTCATTTTCAATTTTTCATCTAGAAATCTATTCCCAGATCTAAACATCATTATTCTTTGGATTATTTTCATCACTTTGTAATCCTTTTCTTATCAGATCTTAAATTCAGTCCTGCTTCTACTTCTTTAGATTACAGTAGAAATATTGCAGACAATATCAGCTGATATGCAGCACAAATAACACTAGGAAACGAAGATTCCAGTTTCAATATCTATGTCATCCATTAAGATGTCAGGGAAATATCATTGGGGCAAGTTTTAATGTAAGAGCGACAAGAATCAGCCACCTTTTTCAAAAGGAATTTTGATGTACAGCTAACTTTGAACACCAATGGTCTTATTTCTTATATTCCGTCGAAAGAAGAGACATCATATAATACTTATTTACATGAAGGTATCACTCGCTTTTGGCATCCTTTTCAATGGTATCGATGTTTGTACTCTTTTATACCAGTCTATGTCATCCATATACAACTTTTTATTGCCTTTAAATGTATGATTTCTTCCTTCCCTTTCGTCATACAAATGAAGTGGTAAATATGTTTGAACGTGTTAGGATATACACTTAATATCGATCATATCTTTTTTATTTTGTTTCGATGATATACATAGTACTTAATTCATTAAGCGTTTAGTCAGTATCAGGTGAAAGAGGTACATTTCTCATAGGAACATGGGTATCTAACATAACCACAGTGGATGTAGGAAGCTTCAGCAGGATTGGCATTTAGGGAAAGAGGGATGCCTCTCAGGGAGCGCCATAGCTCCTGCTGGGAACTCTGGCAACAGGCCTGGAGAAGCTTGCCGCTGTCGAACCACCGAATCCTCCAGCACCTGAAGCACCAAAGCCTCCGGCACCTGAACCACCGAAGCTTCCAGAACCTGAACCACCAAACCCGCCAGCACTTGAACCACTGAAGCCTCCATCACCTGAACCACTGAAGCCTCCAGCACCTGAAGCACCAGAGCCTCCGGCACCAGAACCGCCAAAGCCTCCAGCCCCTGAACCGCTGAAGCCTGCCCCTGATCCAGCACCAGAGGCACCACCATATGACCCACGTCCACCTCTAGCAGCTGCAGCAGCGTCCTCTTGACGAGCCTTCTCGATCTGAGCGATAGCATGGGCTGGCAGAGGATGGGGAGTGGGCAGCAAATCAGACTCCACCCGATATCCATCTTCGTCGGCTACGAAGTTGAAAACAGCAGGAGTCCCATCAGGGAAAGTAAATCTGGAATGAAAATGACAGTGAATAGCTTTATTCTGAAATGTCAGTGTCTTAGTGTTATGTGGAAGCTTGTTTCAAAATAATTTCTCATTCGGTCAACAAATTTTAATGATTACTTACGACCATCCTCCCTGAGATGCCACAGCTCCTGTCTCTCCCTGAGGGGCGCCTTGCTCATTGCGACTGATGCCGTTACCAGTTTCAAATTCGAAGTAGTAGTTACCAAACTGATCAGGTCCCTCACGCTCATCCTTCAGGATGGGGATGACAGGACCTGAAGGTCTGTAGGATCCAGCAACAGAGCTCCCACTGCCAACACCTCCGAAACCTCCACCTGTTGAACCCCCAAAACCTCCTCCTGCTGATCCACCAAAGCCTCCTCCACTTGAACCGCCAAAGCCTAGCCCAGACGAAAACCCAGAGCCTGAGCCAGACGAACCCCCAAAACCTCCACTGCCTCTGCCAGGCGCTCCATAAGAAGTAGATGGGAGTCTGTCGGCCGATGTCACAACCGCCAAGACACACAGGACAACTGTCTGTAGAGATATAAAGTTTTGGGATTAGGTTTCAGCAGATCAGACTACATTGATATAGGAAGTTACCTCTACAATTATCAGAGCAAGTTTTTATGACATCGGTATAGCAATATTTGTACAAGCTTATACGTATCTTGAATATAGCGGTTTGGTTAACGAGAATATTCTATTGATGATATAACTCACCGAGATCATATTCACTGTTCAGAGGACTCTGCTTGAGTGTGGAAGCTGGCGTGAGCCGAGGCTTATATACCCAGCCCATCCCCTCGGAGAGAGAGGACCAAGGTTCACAGAAAACGGATCAGGTTGAGACGTGCTCTTGAAATAGAACAAAAAATGAAATCAAGGTTAGGCGTCGAAACTTGACTACAGTGGATAGATCCAAACCCTTACCGTGTTATATAAACTGTGTCTCATTGAAACGTTGGTAGCTATATTGCCATACCAAACTGAGAGCAGATAACAAGATATTTCTCTGTCATTGAAAGAAGTGCTCGTATTATCTTTACACATAGGAAATTACCTTGCAAGTCATGCCTGGTGGGAGGCTGAAGGAGTCATGTGCATTACGACCTGACCACCACCACATCCATAGACCAGGTCAACACTGGCTCACACGAAATAATCGAGTTTCATGCCAGAAAAGAGCAGAGTTCTGCATCATATTAAGGAGTAAGACTAAGTTTATCTTTTGCATTACTGCCTTACATATATAGATGAAGATACACACGTATTAGTTAGCGTTACTAACCACGAGTCATTGTAAGCACGCCCAGTGTCAGGTCCATATGGTTCAGGAACCAGGAAGTAATAAATATTGATAATTGCTTGTTTCCATTGCATTGCATACAAAACCTATTGAATCTTAACGAAAGCAAGTAAACTTGAGCTCCTTTATAGATGTAAAATCGATCTGGAATACCAAAAAATGTCCTCCGAACTATAAATCAGAAGTTCAAAATGAAATTATTTTCATATCTGAAAAAAGCAATTGAAAAACAGATAATGAAAAGGTTTTACGGAAATCTATCCAAACTGTGAAACCAAAAATCAGTTTCCAAGCTAAGTATGATCCTTCCAAAGTAAAGCCTTGGAGCATAAAACCTTGCTAGTGCCTTCATATATACCAACAGTGGCCTTATCTCTATAAGTATATATCGCTTCCGTTATCAAGAGGTCCTTCTCCTACGCAATCTTGCTCAGTACAGTAGATATGAGCGCTAACATAGGTTGATTGGTTTTCCGTAAGAGATTTCCAATTGCCGAAGAACATGATTGGAATGCTTTGTGGAGAGCATAAATTTCAGCTGTACAGCATTTCCGACGTTTTTCAGTCTTTCCGATGTATGATGTTTGGCAGCGATAACACGTGTATGTATATACATTAGAGTCTTGTGAATGTGGCATCAGTTGCACTCTCTCAACTTTAATCTCACTGTCATAATCTGCGCCTTGTGACACCACCGGCACCCACTGTGTTATTAGTATACTTTATCATCAGTTGCACTCAGTCAACAACTGCACTCTCAGTGCAATATGAACTCTTTGCCATCAGCTGCATCTTATGTCATCAGCTGCACTCTGGCATCACTTGCACTGTCGTCTACAACACTCTCTCTCTCTCTCTCTCTCTCTCTCTCTCTCTCTCTCTCTCTCTCTCTCTCTCTCTCTCTCTCTCTCTCTCTCTCTCTCTCTCTCTCTTGCTCTATCAATAAATGATTCAGTTACTTTATAGGTTCTTTGTGTCATAGATAAACTCCTAAATAAGAACTTTTGATTATAAAAAAAAATAATGCGGTTGGTTTGTAATTATCAACCTCTGAGAAAAGTTTATATCTTCCCTAATAGCATTAGAATCAATGGACTTTGAACTTTCTTACATGCAGTCTCTTGTTCTTTCATTTTCAATTTTTCATCTAGAAATCTATTCCCAGATCTAAACATCATTATTCTTTGGATTATTTTCATCACTTTGTAATCCTTTTCTTATCAGATCTTAAATTCAGTCCTGCTTCTACTTCTTTAGATTACCGTAGAAATATTGCAGACAATATCAGCTGATATGCAGCACAAATAACACTAGGAAACGAAGATTCCAGTTTCAATATCTGTGTCATCCATTAAGATGTCAGGGAAATATTATTGGGGCAAGTTTTAATGTAAGAGCGACAAGAATCTGCTACCTTTTTCAAAAGGAATTTTGATGTACAGCTAACTTTGAACACCAATGGTCTTATTTCTTATATTCCGTCGAAAGAAGAGACATCATATAATACTTATTTACCTGAAGGTATCACTCGCTTTTGGCATCCTTTTCAATGGTATCGATGTTTGTACTCTTTTATACCAGTCTATGTCATCCATATACAACTTTTTATTGCCTTTAAATGTATGATTTCTTCCTTCCCTTTCGTCATACAAATGAAGTGGTAAATATGTTTGAGCGTGTTAGGATATACAGTTAATATCGATTATATCTTTTTTATTTTGTTTCGATGATATACATAGTACTTAATTTATTAAGCGTTTAGTCAGTATCAGGTGAAAGAGGTACATTTCTCATAGGAACATGGGTATCTAACGTAACCACGGTGGATGTAGGAAGCTTCAGCAGGATTGGCATTTAGGGAAAGAGGGATGCCTCTCAGGGAGCGCCATAGCTCCTGCTGGGAACTCTGGTAGCAGGCCTGGAGAAGCTTGCCGCTGTCGAACCACCGAATCCTCCAGCACCTGAAGCACCAAAGCCTCCGGCACCTGAACCACGGAAGCTTCCAGAACCTGAACCACCAAACCCGCCAGCACTTGAACCACTGAAGCCTCCAGTACCTGAGCCACCGAAGCCTCCAGCACCTGAAGCACCAGAGCCTCCGGCACCAGAACCACCAAAGCCTCCAGCCCCTGAACCGCTGAAGCCTGCGCCTGATCCAGCACCAGAAGCACTACCATATGACCCACGTCCACCTCTAGCAGCTGCAGCAGCGTCCTCTTGACGAGCCTTCTCGATCTGGGCGATAGCATGGGCTGGCAGAGGATGGGGAGTGGGCAGCAAATCAGACTCCACCCGATATCCATCTTCGTCGGCTACGAAGTTGAAAACAGCAGGAGTCCCATCAGGGAAAGTAAATCTGGAATGAAAATGACAGTGAATAGCTTTATTCTTAAATGTCAGTGTCTTAGTGTTATGTGGAAGATTACTTCAAAATAATTCATACTTCTGTCAACAAATTTTTGTGATTACTTACGACCATCCTCCCTGGGATGCCACAGCTCCTGTCTCTCCCTGAGGGGCGCCTTGCTCGTAGCGACTGATGCCGTTACCAGTTTCAAACTCGAAGTAGTAGTTGCCGAACTGATCAGGTCCTTCACGTTCATCCTTCAGGATGGGAATGACAGGACCTGAAGGTCTGTAGGATCCAGCAACAGAGCTCGCACTACCAGCTCCTCCGAAGCCTCCACTTGTTGATCCACCAAAGCCTCCGCCAGTTGAACCCCGAAAGCCTACACCTGTTGAACCACCAAAGCGTCCACCACTTGAAGCCCCGAATCTTCCACCGGTTGATCCACCAAAGCCTCCTCCACTTGAACCCCCAAAGGCTACTCCGGACGAAGGCCCAGAGCCTGAGCCAGACGAACCCCCAAAAGCTCCACTGCCTCTGCCAGGCGCTCCATAAGAAGTAGATGGAAGCCTGGAGGCCGATGTCACAACCGCCAAGACACACAAGACAACTGTCTGTAGAGATATAAAGTTTTGGGATTAGGTATCAGCAGATCAGAGTACATTGATATAGGAAATCACACCTACAGGTACCAGAGCAAGTTTTTGTGACATTGATATTGCAATACTTGTACTAGCTTATATGCATCTTAAAGGTACTGGAGCAAGTTTATATGACATTGATATTGCAATATTTGTATAAGCTTATTCATATTTGAAATATGGTGGTTTCGTTAACGAGAATATGCTTTTGTGATGATATAAACTTACCGAGATCATATTCGCTGTTCAGAGGACTCGGCTTGAGTGTGGAAGCGGGCGTGAGCCGACGCTTATATACCCATCCCCATTCCCAGAGGACCAAGGTTCACAGAAAACGGATCAGGTTGAGGAGACGTGCCCTGAAATAGAAAGAAAATGAAATCAAGGTTAGACGTCGAAACTTGACTACAGTTGATAGATCAAAACTCTTACCATGTTATATGAACTGTCTTATGGAGACGTTGGTAGCTATATTGCCATACCAAACTGAGTATAGATAACAAAACATTACTCTAACACTGAAAGGAATGGTCGTATCATTTTTACTTATAGAAAATTACCTTGCAAGTCGTGGCTGGTTAGAGGCTGAAGGATTTATGAGCATCACGACCTGACCGCCACCACTTCCCCAGGCCAGGTCAACATTGGTTCACACGAAATAACCGAGTTTCATCCCCCAGACCAGAGTTCCACACTATAGTAAGGAGTAAGACTTAGTCTATCTTTAACGTTGCTGCCTTACGCATACAGATAAACATACACACGTATTGGTTAGCGTTACTATCCATGAGTTATTGTAAGTACGCCAAGTGTTAGGCCCATATGGGTTCGAAGCCTAGGCATGACTGTTGTCTCACAGTCAACCCAGCTGTTCATCCTCCTCTAGGGGTGGTCGATAAGTGGGTACCTGCCTTAGGTATAAAGGTATGGTACTTATACACAGGGTTAAGAAACAGGGCAACACTAGTGTAAAACATTTTCCGTAACACATGAATAATGATTATATACACAAACCCAAATGTAAAGCTCCGTCCCCGTTGCGGATAGACAGGAAATTAAGACACACACACACACACACACACACACACACACACACACACACACACACACACACACACCACACAAAACCAATGCCCTTCTTGATGCAACGATTCGCGTCACTGACCGTAAGTCTGCAAGGGCCCGCCTATAGTATGACCAGCATGGAGTCGACCCCTGGGCATGGCAGTCGTCTCAAAGCCAGTCCATGCTGTTCATCCTCCACTCGGGGCAACTCTCTATGTATAATACACAAATCTCAAATGGTAATAACACACACACACACACACAAGTATATATATATATATATATATATATATATATATATATATATATATATATATATATATATATATATATATATATATATATATATATATATATATATATATATATATATATATTTTTTTCTTTTTCTTTCAAACTATTCGCCATTTCCCGCATTAGCAAGGTAGCGTTAAGAACAGAGGGCAGGGCCTCTGAGGGAATATCCTCACCTGGCCCCCTTCTCTGTTCCTTCTCTTGGAAAGTTAAAAAAAAAAAAAAAAAAACAAGACGGGAGGATTTCCAGCCCCCCGCTCCCTCCCCTTTTAGTCGCCTTCTACGACACGGAGGGAATACGTGGGAAGTATTCTTTCTCCCCTATCCCCAAGGATATATATAGGGGTGAGGGTCAAGTCAATTGGGAGGTGAGTTTGAATGGAGAAAAACTGGAGGAAGTGAAGTGTTTTAGATATCTGGGAGTGGATCTGTCAGCGGATGGAACCATGGAAGCGGAAGTGGATCATAGGGTGGGGGAGGGGGCGAAAATTTTGGGAGCCTTGAAAAATGTGTGGAAGTCGAGAACATTATCTCGGAAAGCGAAAATGGGTATGTTTGAGGGAATAGTGGTTCCAACAATGTTGTATGGTTGCGAGGCGTGGGCTATGGATAGAGATGTGCGCAGGAGGATGGATGTGCTGGAAATGAGATGTTTGAGGACAATGTGTGGTGTGAGGTGGTTTGATCGAGTAAGTAACGTAAGGGTAAGAGAGATGTGTGGAAATAAAAAGAGCGTGGTTGAGAGAGCAGAAGAGGGTGTTTTGAAATGGTTTGGGCACATGGAGAGAATGAGTGAGGAGAGATTGACCAAGAGGATATATGTGTCGGAGGTGGAGGGAACGAGGAGAAGAGGGAGACCAAATTGGAGGTGGAAAGATGGAGTGAAAAATATTTTGTGTGATCGGGGCCTGAACATGCAGGAGGGTGAAAGGAGGGCAAGGAATAGAGTGAATTGGAGTCATGTGGTATACAGGGGTTGACGTGCTGTCAGTGGATTGAATCAAGGCATGTGAAGCGTCTGGGGTAAACCATGGAAAGCTGTGTAGGTATGTATATTTGCGTGTGTGGACGTGTGTATGTACATGTGTATGGGAGGGGGGGGGTTGGGCCATTTCTTTCGTCTGTTTCCTTGCGCTACCTCGCAAACGCGGGAGACAGCGACAAAGTATAAAAAAAAAAAAAAAAAAAAAAAAAAAAATATATATATATATATATATATATATATATATATATATATATATATATGTACGAATAAAGTGTATGTGAACGCGCACCTTCGTAGAACATACAAAGCTCCAACAGCCAGGATCGAACCTGGGACCTCCTGTGCAAGAGGCAGGCATGCCAACCGCTAGGCTAAGGGACTGTATAATAGGAAACAACTATTCGAAATACTAAGTACTCGAATACCCTTCGTCTCACAATGGTGGGCAACGGGGTCTATCGGTTGTTTCCGAACAGAACACATAGCCAGCTGATAGCGTTTTACCGAACCTGACTGTACAACGCGGAGTTATATGAATACGAATAAAGTGTATATGAACGCGCACCTTCATAGAACATACAAAGCTCCAACAGCCATATATATATATATATATATA
The DNA here is from genome assembly GCF_036320965.1 of Panulirus ornatus. NCBI lineage: Eukaryota > Metazoa > Arthropoda > Malacostraca > Decapoda > Palinuridae > Panulirus > Panulirus ornatus. The sequence continues at coordinate 30,504,125 of NC_092278.1, forward strand.
TATATATATATATATATATATATATATATATATATATATATATATATATATATATATATAAATATATATATATATGTATATATATATATATATATATATATATATATATATATATATATATATATATATATATATATATATATATATATATATATATATATATATATATATATATATATATATATATATATATATATATATATATATATATATATATATATATATATATATATATATATATACATATATTGTGCACATTTGAATCAATCTAAACGATTTCATGAAAGCGCCCGAGAAACGAATCCACAACGGTGAGGAGATAGCAGATCACTGGACTACTAATGATTAGCCACTTGACAGCACCTAGTTTCCTGTGTACCACATGACTACAATTCAATTTATCCCTTGCATTTTCAAACTCGGATCACTCAAAATGTTATAAGCCTTTTCTCAACTGCTCATCTCCCAACTTCTGCATGTCATTGACTTCTCTTTCACATGTCAGCACTGCTTTCCTAAATACTTCCTATTCCTCATCCAGTCCCTTTGCTTCTTTACTTTCACCTTTCCCATTCTACATTCATACATGTAAGAACAAAGGAGGTAAGGTGAGCTGGGGTGGAATGGGATGTATTTAGGGAAGCAGTGATAGCTTGCGCAAAAGATGCTTGTGGCATGAGAAGCGTGGAAGGTGGGTTAATTAGAAAGGGTAGTGAGTGGTGGGATGAAGAAGTAAGATTTTTAGTGAAAGAGAAGAGAGAGGCATTTGGATGATTTTTGCAGGGAAAAAATGCAAATGAGTGGGAGATGTATAAAAGAAAGAGGCAGGAGGTCAAGAGAAAGGTGCAAGAGGTAAAAAAGAGGGCAAATGAGAGTTGGGGTGAGAGAGTATCATTAAATTTTAGGGAGAATAAAAAGATGTTCTGGAAGGAGGTAAATAAAGTGCGTAAGACAAGGGAGCAAATGGGAACTTCAGTGAAGGGGGCTAATGGGGAGGTGATAACAAGTAGTGGTGAGAAGGAGATGGAGTGAGTATTTTGAAGGTTTGTTGAATGTGTTTGATGATAGAGTGGCAGATATAGGGTGTTTTGGTCGAGGTGGTGTGCAAAGTGAGAGAGGTAGGGAAAATGATTTGGTAAACAGAGAAGAGGTAGTAAAAGCTTTGCGGAAGATGAAAGCCGGCAAGGCAGCAGGTTTGGAAGGTATTACAGTGGAATTTACTAAAAAAGGGGGTGACTGAATTGTTGACTGGTTGGTAAGGTTATCTAATGTATGTATGATTCATGGTGAGGTGCCTGAGGATTGGCGGAATGCGTGCATAGTGCCATTGTATAAAGGCAAAGGGGATAAGAGTGAGTGCTCAAATTACAGAGGTATAAGTTTGTTGAGTATTCCTGGTAAATTATATGGGAGGGTATTGATTGAGAGGGTGAAGGCATGTACAGAGCATCAGATTGGGGAAGAGCAGTGTGGTTTCAGAAGTGGTAGAGGATGTGTGGATCAGGTGTTTGCTTTGAAGAATGTATGTCAGAAATACTTAGAAAAGCAAATGGATTTGTATGTAGCATTTATGGATCTGGAGAAGGCATATGATAGAGTTGATAGAGATGCTCTATGGAAGGTATTAAGAATATATGGTGTGGGAGGCAAGTTGTTAGAAGCAGTGAAAAGTTTTTATCGAGGATGTAAGGCATGTGTACGTGTAGGAAGAGAGGAAAGTGATTGGTTCTCAGTGAATGTAGGTTTGCGGCAGGGGTGTGTGATGTCTCCATGGTTGTTTAATTTATTTATGGATGGGGTTGTTAGGGAGGTGAATGCAAGAGTTTTGGAAAGAGGGACAAGTATTAAGTCTGTTGTGGATGAGAGAGCTTGGGAAGTGAGTCAGTTGTTGTTCGCTGATGATACAGCGCTGGTGGCTGATTCATGTGAGAAACTGCAGAAGCTGGTGACTGAGTTTGGTGAAGTGTGAGAAAGAAGAAAGTTAAGAGTAAATGTGAATAAGAGCAAGGTTATTAGGTACGGTAGGGTTGAGGGTCAAGTCAATTGGGAGGTAAGTTTGAATGGAGAAAGACTGGAGGAAGTAAAGTGTTTTAGATATCTGGGAGTGGATCTGGCAGCGGATGGAACCACGGAAGCGGAAGTGGATCATAGGGTGGGGGAGGGGGCGAAAATCCTGGGAGCCTTGAAGAATGTGTGGAAGTCGAGAACATTATCTCGGAAAGCAAAAATGGGTATGTTTGAAGGAATAGTGGTTCCAACAATTTTGTATGGTTGCGAGGCGTGGGCTATGGATAGAGTTGTGCGCAGGAGGGTGGATGTGCTGGAAATGAGATGTTTGATGACAATGTGTGGTGCAAGGTGGTTTGATCGAGTAAGTAACGTAAGGGTAAGAGAGATGTGTGGAAATAAAAATAGCGTGGTTGAGAGAGCAGAAGAGGGTGTTTTGAAATGGTTTGGGCACATGGAGAGAATGAGTGAGGAAAGATTGACCAAGAGGATATATGTGTCGGAGGTGGAGGGAACGAGAAGTGGGAGACCAAATTGGAGGTGGAAAGATGTAGTGAAAAAGATTTTGTGTGATCGGGGCCTGAACATGCAGGAGGGTGAAAGGCGGTCAAGGAATAGAGTGAATTGGATCGATGTGGTATACCGGGGTTGACGTGCTGTCAGTGGATTGAATCAGGGCATGTGAAGCGTCTGGGGTAAACCATGGAAAGCTGTGTAGGTATGTATATTTGCGTGTGTGAACGTGTATTTATATACATGTGTATGGGGGTGGGTTGGGCCATTCTTTCGTCTGTTTCCTTGCGGTACCTCGCAAACGCGGGAGACAGCGACAAAGCAAAAAAAAAAATATATATATATATATATATATATATATATATATATATATATATATATATATATATATATATATGCGTGTGTGTGTGTGTGTGTGTGTGTGTGTGTGTGTGTGTGTGTGTATACAGTGTCAATGTAGGCTAATGTCCTTTAGTCCTTTGTGAGTTTTTTGGTAAATCAGAAGTTCCACATGCATGTTATGTGCCACACATCTCATATTTCTCCATGTCTATCAAAAGAGCAAACACATCCAAAAACGACTTCTCTGCATAAACTTCACTGGGACGCCAGGGTATCAAGACCTAAAACCGAACATCAAGGTAAGTGAGCTATCTGGTATCTCATATCATGAAAACCTCGAACAGACGTCACGAAATAGAGAAACAATGACGGCGTACAGAGTGTTGGCCAATCCACCATCATATCAAGCTCACCAGAGTTCATGCCACTTAGCCTGCCTTGCTGTACGGTAACCCCCCTATCACTCAGGGTCATCCTCGTCTCTCAACCAAAAGTTAAACCTCTGAACATTTTCACATGGCAGCTGGCAGAACATTTTCTATAACGAACTCTTCGATAAATTGATGACCATCATAGGCTGACAAGTTTCAATTTCATGGCAGCTTAAACTCTGGTAAATGTATGTGTCCATTGATGCTCCGGGGACCGTGCCTTTCTTTCATGCATACAGCGATCACTTTCCTCCTATCTGAAAATATAATCCAAGTCCATCTATCTTTTTTTTTTTTTTACTTAAAAAGGGACGCATATCCAAAGTTTCTGAGTCTATAGCTTTTGGTATATGACTTTTTTAAATAATACAGAATATGCCCTAAAATAGTCGTATTTTCTTATATCAATTGGCTTTGTATCATAAATTCTTTAAAAAAAAAAAAAGTCTATATGACATCAGATATCGCATTAGGCATCAGATATCGTATAAGTCATCAGATATCGCACAAGACATCAGATATCGTATAAGTCATCAGATATCGCACAACACATCAGATATCGCATGTCATCAGAAATCGCTTAAGGCATCAGATATCGCATAAGTCATCAGATATCACATAAGACATCAGATATCGCATAAGTCATCAGGTATCGCATAAGTCATCAGATATCACGTAAGACATCAGATATCGCATAAGTCATCAGGTATCGCATAAGACATCAGATATCGCATAAGACATCAGATGTCACATAAGACATTAGAAATTGCATGAGACATCAAATATAACAACAGATATTTCACCAGCTACATTAAAGGAAAGAGAATCTAATCCATTGTATGTGTCAGTCAACTGAGGTCAACGCAGAACACTGGCCAGCTTGGCTGTATACTAATGAGAAGATTGTATTAATGGTAAACTACATCTCATCATTACGACAGCTCACGATCTTTAGGGATTATCATTTTCTTTTCCCAATGTCATAATTTCTTCATTGTATACCTATGGTGCCAGTTCTTGCTGTATCTTATCAAGATGGAAAAAAAATGTGTCCTTGATAATCTTGTTGTAATATCCACAACTGTCTTTATTCTTTTCTTGCATGTTAGCTGGTGTTTCTATTTGAGGGTATAATGATATAAACATACCACTGTTTATCAATAGTATATTTCTATAATGTCTATTATACTTAAGGTAATAAGCGTATGGTATGATAGATATCACATCAGAGTTATAGACCTCCTGGGGTAAACACATAAGCTGCTGACATAACATTCGTTGACCACTGAAGTAATCATCACTGTATAAGCAGTGGAGATCGAACTGGAAAATATGAACTGAGGAAAGATTCATAATAACACATTCTTACTGTGTTAAGGGTCGCTCGCTGGATCAGTGATACCATTGGTGACTATGATGTTCTTCAGGGTAAGCCATAGGTCCTACTGGGAACCTGAGGAGCACTACGTGCGCCAGAGCTGCCTCCAATCTCTCCTCCAGTCGAACTCAGGATACCTCCACTAGCTGTGCTTCTGAAGCTTCCACCGGTCGATCCACCGAAGCCTGTAGAGTCACCAGTGAACACTCCAACACCTGAACCACTGAAGCTTCCAGAACCTGAAGAATCGGAGCCATGAACTCTGGAACCTTCTAAGCGTCTTATACCTGAACCAAATAATCTTCCAGTACTCGAATCACCAAGGCTTCCAGAACCTGATCCACTAAAGCTTCCAGCACCTGAACCACTGAAGCCTGCGCCTGACCCAGCACCAGAGGCACCAGCATATGATCCACGTCCAGCTCCAGCACCAGAGCCGCTGAAGCCTCCAGCACCTGAGCCACTAAAGCCTCCGGCTCCTGAACCAATGGAGCCTCCAGCACCTGATCCACTGAAGCCTCCAGCACCTGAACCACTGACGCCTGCGCCTGACCCAGCACCAGAGGCACCACCATATGACCCACGTCCACTTCCGGCACTAGCCCCACCTAAGCCTCCAGCACCAGAAATACTGAGGCCTCCGGCACCTGAACCACTGAAACCTCCAGCACCTGAACCACTGAAACCTGCGCCTGACCCAGCACCTGAACCACTGAAGCCTGCGCCTGACCCAGTACCAGACCCTGCACCAGAGGCACCACCATATGATCCACGTCCACGTCCACCTCCAGCACCAGAGCCGCTGAAGCCTCCTGCACCTGAGCCACCGAAACCTCCGGCTCCTGAACCACTGGAACCTCCAGCACCTGATCCACTCAAGCCTCCAGCACCTGAACCACTCAAGCCTGCGTCTGAACCAGCCCCAGAGGCACCACCATATGACCCACGTCCACCTCCAGCAGCTGCAGCAGCGTCCTCCTGACGAGCCTTCTCGATCTGGGCGATAGCATGGGCTGGCAGAGGATGGGGAGTGGGCAACAGGTCAGACTCCACCCGATATCCACCCTCGTCAGCTACGAAGGTGAAGACACCAGGAGTCCCATCGGGGAAGGTAAATCTGCAATGCAGATAGTCTTTCAATTTATTGAGCAATATAGAAGAAGCATAGCAATTTGTCAAAAAATTACTGGTTACATGTCTTTGTGCTTAGTCCTTTCTCCATATTCAGTAAAAATACTTACGACCATCCTCCCTGAGCTGCCACGGCTCCTGTGTCTAGTGGAGCGCCTTTCTCGTTGCGACTGATGCCATCACCAGTCTCAAACTCGAAGTAGTAGTTGCCAAACTGATCAGGTCCCTCACGTTCATCCTTCAGGATGGGAATGACAGGACCTGAAGGCCTGTCGGATGCAGCAGCAGAGCTCCCACTAACGGCACCCCCAACGCCTCCACCAAATGAACCCCCAAAACCTCCGCCAGTTGAACCTCCAGAACCTCCTCCAGTTGATCCACCAAAGCCTCCTCCAGTTGAGCCTCTAAAACCTCCGCCAGTTGAACTCACAAAGCCTCCTGCAGCTTGTCCTCCAGATATTCCCCCGAAACTGCTGATCGAACCTCCTGTGGCGGAACCTCCAGTTCTTACTACAGATGAAACCCCTGAGCCTGAGACAGACGAACTCCTGAAACCTCCGCCTCCTGACCCACTGCTTCCTCTGTCAGGTGTGCCATATGAGGTAGATGGAAGTTTTTCGGCCGATGCAACTACAGCCAAGACATACAACACCACCGTCTGTAAAGAATATTTGTAAATTACTATTATGCTGTATGGTTAGAAATGGATTATGAACATACACGTCAACCACAATATTGCTTCCCTTCGTGTCTTCAGTCTATACATACGAAGTCGTATTATCGAATATCATCTGGCGAGGACTTCCTACATAACAGATTTTACTAGGTTTGTGCAACTGTCATTGACTCAAAGATACGTCCCTTCCTTATTATTGATACATTTTGTTATCCCAGCGACAATCCAGTTAGACTGTAGCATCACATAGTGATGATGATTGATGACAAAATACCTTTGCATTGTGCTGGATAAGTGCCCACATAATAAAGACAGAATTATCATTATCTTTTCAAAGTTGCACACTGTCATGGCTTCCTCGTTCAGTGATTTTAAGTGGCACAATGTGAACTAGAATTAAGGATACTAAGTGTAGTCAGTGTGCACTTTGGAAATTCCCAACAGTATCTTTGCTGTTATTCTGATAGCTTAAATGTAAACCTTTTGGATTAGTTATATAATTTCTAATTTTCATTCCATTTCAGATATTCACATGAACGAAATAATTCATAGATAACAATTTCTACTTCACGACACCTCAAGAGAATCACTGCAACAAAAGCATCGAGCATATTTGTTTGTAAACCACTGCAGACAATAATACTCACATCCTCCCACTATGTGTCTTGCACGGTGATGTTAACCTACACATATCTACGGTGCTATTAACCCCTATACGTCTTACCTACGGCGATGATGTTAGTATCTGAATACATTTTCGTGGTAAAGTTACAAACTTACCGAGATCATATTCGTTGTTCAGAGAACTCAAGATGAGTGTGGCAGATGGCGTCAGCCCACGCTTATATACCCGCCGAAATCCCGATCAGTGAGAGGACCAGGGTCCACAGAAAACGGACCGTGGTCAGGGCTTATGTAAGGAACCAGTGAAGGTCGTCTTCAGAAGAGTCAAGGTCAGGCATTAAAATCTGGACAAAGCTGGGAGAGTGTAGTGTCCTGTACGGGAGAGACAGAGATGATGAAAAGCAAACCTTTATCTAACCAGATGTTCGGTAGTTTACCACAGTCTTCAGTATAGTCACAGGACCATTCAAATTTAAGTATGTTTATAAGGAGAAAGTAGAAATGGTAAACAAAGTAAAAGTAACATAACTCTCACGTTTTATTCCACGAGAATTACCTTACAAATGATCGTTGGTGAGAGGTTCAGCGAATGATAAACAGCAGGGCAAGTTGGACAGCACACTTCCCGGTCTTGAGACACAGAATTGTGTTAGAAGAAGATTACTTACACACACACACACACACACACACACACACACACACACATATATATATATATATATATATATATATATATATATATATATATATATATATATATATATATATATATATATATATATATATATATATATATATATATATATATATATATATGTATAAAAGAGATGTATAAAAGAAAGAGACATGAGGTCAAGAGAAAGGTGCAAGAGGTGAAAAAGAGGGCAAATGAGAGTTGGGGATGAGAGAGTATCATTAAATTTTAGGGAGAATAAAAAGATGTTTTGGAAGGAGGTAAATAAAGTGCGTAAGACAAGGGAGCAAATGGGAACTTCAGTGAAGGGGGCAAATGGGGAGGTGAAAACAAGTAGTGGTGATGTGAGAAGGAGATGGAGTGAGTATTTTGAAGGTTTGTTGAATGTGTTTGATGATAGAGTGGCAGATATAGGGTGTCTTGGTCGAGGTGGTGTGCAAAGTGAGAGGGTTGGGGAAAATGATTTGGTAAACAGAGAAGAGGATGTAAAAGCTTTGCGGAAGATGAAAGCCGGCAAGGCAGCAGGTTTGGATGGTATTGCAGTGGAATTTATTGAAAAAGCGGGTGACTGTATTGTTGACTGGTTGGTAAGGTTATTTAATGTATGTATGACTAATGGTGAGGTGCTTGAGGATTGGCGGAATGCGTGCATAGTGCCATTGTACAAAGGCAAAGGGGATAAGAGTGAGTGCTCAAATTACAGAGGTATAAGTTTGTTGGGTATTCCTGCTAAAATTATATGGGAGGGTATTGATTGAGAGGGTGAAGGCATGTACAGAGCATCAGATTGGGGAAGAGCAGTGTGGTTTCAGAAGTGGTAGAGGATGTGTGGATCAGGTGTTTGCTTTGAAGAATGTATGTGAGAAATACTTAGAAAAGCAAATGGATTTGTTTGTAGCATTTATGGATCTGGAGAAGGCATATGATAGAGTTGATAGAGATGCTCTGTGGAAGGTATTGAGAATATATGGTGTGGGAGGAAAGTTGTTAGAAGCAGTGAAAAGTTTTTATCGAGGATGTAAGGCATGTGTACGTGTAGGAAGAGAGGAAAGTGATTGGTTCTCAGTGAATGTAGGTTTGTGGCAGGGGTGTGTGATGTCTCCATGGTTGTTTAATTTGTTTATGGATGGGGTTGTTAGGGAGGTGAATGCAAGAGTTTTGGAAAGAGGGGCAAGTATGAAATCTGTTGGGGATGAGAGAGCTTGGGAAGTGAGTCAGTTGTTGTTCGCTGATGATACTGCGCTGGTGGCTGATTCATGTGAGAAACTGCAGAAGCTGGTGACTGAGTTTGGTAAAGTGTGTGAAAGAAGAAAGTTAAGAGTAAATGTGAATAAGAGCAAGGTTATTAGGTACAGTAGGGTTGAGGGTCAAGTCAAATGGGAGGTAAGTTTGAAAGGAGAAAAACTGGAGGAAGTGAAGTGTTTTAGATATCTGGGAGTGGATCTGGCAGCGGATGGAACCATGGAAGCGGAAGTGGATCATAGGTGGGGGAGGGGGCGAAAATCCTGGGAGCCTTGAAGAATGTGTGGAAGTCGAGAACATTATCACGGAAAGCAAAAATGGGTATGTTTGAAGGAATAGTGGTTCCAACAATGTTTTATGGTTGCGAGGCGTGGGCTATGGATAGAGTTGTGCGCAGGAGGATGGATGTGCTGGAAATGAGATGTTTGATGACAATGTGTGGTGTGAGGTGGTTTGATCGAGTAAGTAACGTAAGGGTAAGAGAGATGTGTGGAAATAAAAAGTGCGTGGTTGAGAGAGCAGAAGAGGGTGTTTTGAAATGGTTTGGGCACATGGAGAGAATGAGTGAGGAAAGATTGACCAAGAGGATATATGTGTCGGAGGTGGAGGGAACGAGGAGAAGTGGAGACCAAATTGGAGGTGGAAAGATGGAGTGAAAAAGATTTTGTGTGATCGGGGCCTGAACATGCAGGAGGGTGAAAGGCGGGCAAGGAACAGAGTGAATTGGATCGATGTGGTATACCGGGGTTGACGTGCTGTCAGTGGGTTGAATCAGGGCATGTGAAGCGTCTGGGGTAAACCATGGAAAGCTGTGTAGGTATGTATATTTGCGTGTGTGGACGTATGTATATACATGTGTATGGGGGTGGGTTGGGCCATTTCTTTCGTCCGTTTCCTTGCGCTACCTCGCAAACGCGGGAGACAGCGACAAAGCAAGAAAAAAAAAAGAATATATATGTACACTATATATATATATATATATATATATATATATATATATATATATATATATATATATATATATATATATACATATATATATATTTATGCATGTGTGGCAGGGGTGCGTGATGTCTCCATTGTCGTTTAAGTTGTTTGTGGATTGGGTTGTTAGGGAGGTGAATGCAAGAGTTTTGGGAAAGAGGGGCATGTATGCAGTCTGTTGTGGATGAGAGAGCTTGGGAAGTGAGTCAGTTGTTGTTCGCTGATGATACAGCGCTGGTGTCTTATTCGAGTGAGAAACTGCAGAAGCTGTTGACGGAGTTTGGTGAAGTGTGTGAAAGAAGAAAGCTGAGAGTAAATGTGAATAAGAGCAAGGTTATTAGTTTACAGTAGGGTTGAGGGTCAAGTCAATTGGGAGGTAATTTTGAATGGAGAAAAACTGGAGGAAGTAAAGTGTTTTAGATATCTGGGAGTGGATCTGGCAGCCGATGGAACCATGGAAGCCGAAGTGAATCATAGGGTGGGGGAGGGGGCGAGAATCCTGGGAGCCTTGAAGAATGTGTGGAAGTCGAGAACATTATCTCCGAAAGCAAAAGTGGCTATGTTTGAAGGAATTGGTGGTTCCAACAATGTTGTATGTTGCAAGGCATGGGCTGTGGATAGAGAAGTGCGCAGGAGGGTGGATGTGCTGGAAATGAGATGTTTGAGGACAATATGTGGTGTGAGGTGGTTCGATCGAGTAAATAATGTAAGAGTAAGAGAGATGTCTGGAAATAAGAGGAGCGTGGTTGAGAGAGCAGATGAGGGTGTTTTGAAATGGTTTGGGCACATGGAGAGAATGAGTGAGGAAAGATTGACCAAGAGGATATATGTGTCGGAGGTGGAGGGAACGAGGAGCAGTGGGAGACCAAATTGGAGGTGGAAAGATGGAGTGAAAAAGATTTTGAGTGATCGGGGCCTGAACATGCAGGAGGGTGAAAGGCGGGCAAGGAATAGAGTGAATTGGATCGATGTGGTATACCGGGGTCGACGTGCTGTCAGTGGATAGAATCAGGGCATGTGAAGCGTCTGGGGTAAACCATGGAAAGTTCTGTGGGGCCTGGATGTGGAAAGGGAGCTATGGTTTCGGGCATTATTGCATGACAGCTAAAAACTGAGTGTAAACGAATGGGGCCTTTGTTGTCTTTTCCTAGCGCTACCTCGCACACATGAGGGGGAGGGGGATGTTATTTCCATGTGTGGCGAGGTGGCGATGGGAATGAATAAAGGCAGACAGTGTGAATTGTGTGCATGTGTATATATGTATATGTCTGTGTGTGTATATATATGTGCCCAGTGAGATGTATGGGTATGTATATTTGCGTGTGGGGACGTGTATGTATATACATGTGTATGTGGGTGGGTTGTGCCATTCTTTCGTCTGTTTCCTTGCGTTACCTCGCAAACGCGGAGACAGCGACAAAGCAAAATAAATATAAAAAATATATATACATATATATATATATATATATATATATATATATATATATATATATATATATATATATATATATATATATATATATATATATATGAAGGAATATCCTCACCTGGCCCCCTTCTCTGTTCCTTCTTTTGGAAAATTAAAAAAAAAAAAAATGAGAGGAGAGGATTTCCAGCCTCTCGCTCCCTTCCCTTTTAGTCGCCTTCTACGACACGCAGGGAGTACGTGGGAAGTATTCTTTCTCCCATATATATATATATATACGAGCACATAATGTCATCTAGCAGTAGATCTCGAACCTCTACCACTTGTGCTGGAGCTATTTACGTTGACGACCAGTCTATAAAACTCATGATGGAGAACTGACCACTCGATTATCAGCTGGCGAATACCCCATCCTCTCACGTGCGTGGCGAACAACTGGGTCTCACTGAGAGTACAGTCTTGTCAACGATCTTCTCACTCTGACGTATTCATTTTTCTGCTCTTTGAAGTAGTGTAGTCTTGGTCCGCAGTAGGATTAGAGAGGTCCAAGGTAAGACCAAGAATGTTTCATGAGAATTGGCCATCGGGAAATAAGATATAAGCAAAAGAATAAACAAATATTGAAGATAAGATACAATAAAGAAATAGGATAAAATGAAATATACATACAGTTAGAAAATATGTATATTTTTTCTTTATCATTCTCTAAATGATTTTTCTATCAATCTATTACAATCATGAGAATTGTAATTTATATCTTGTTCACCATCAGACACACACATATATATATATATATATATATATATATATATATATATATATATATATATATATATATATATGGTAAATTATATGGGAGGGTATTGATTGAGAGGGTGAAGGCATGTACAGAGCATCAGATTGGGGAAGAGCAGTGTGGTTTCAGAAGTGGTAGAGGATGTGTGGATCAGGTGTTTGCTTTGAAGAATGTATGTCAGAAATACTTAGAAAAGCAAATGGATTTGTATATAGCGTTTATGGATCTGGAGAAGGCATATGATAGAGTTGATAGAGATCCTCTGTGGAAGGTATTAAGAATATATGGTGTGGGAGGCAAGTTGTTAGAAGCAGTGAAAAGTTTTTATCGAGGATGTAAGGCATGTGTACGTGTAGGAAGAGAGGAAAGTGATTGGTTCTCAGTGAATGTAGGTTTGCGGCAGGGGTGTGTGATGTCTCCATGGTTGTTTAATTTGTTTATGGATGGGGTTGTTAGGGAGGTGAATGCAAGAGTTTTGGAAAGAGGGGCAAGTATGAAGTCTGTTGGGGATGAGAGAGCTTGGGAAGTGAGTCAGTTGTTGTTCGCTGATGATACAGCGCTGGTGGCTGATTCATGTGAGAAACTGCAGAAGCTGGTGACTGAGTTTGGTAAAGTGTGTGAAAGAAGAAAGTTAAGAGTAAATGTGAATAAGAGCAAGGTTATTAGGTACAGTAGGGTTGAGGGTCAAGTCAATTGGGAGGTGAGTTTGAATGGAGAAAAACTGGAGGAAGTAAAGTGTTTTAGATATCTGGGAGTGGATCTGGCAGCGGATGGAACCATGGAAGCGGAAGTGGATCATAGGATGGGGGAGGGGGCGAAAATTCTGGGAGCCTTGAAGAATGTGTGGAAGTCGAGAACGTTATCTCGGAAAGCAAAAATGGGTATGTTTGAAGGAATAGTGGTTCCAACAATGTTGTATGGTTGCGAGGCGTGGGCTATGGATAGAGTGGTGCGCAGGAGGATGGATGTGCTGGAAATGAGATGTTTGAGGACAATGTGTGGTGTGAGGTGGTTTGATCGAGTAAGTAACGTAAGGGTAAGAGAGATGTGTAGAAATAAAAAGAGCGTGGTTGAGAGAGCAGAAGAGGGTGTTTTGAAATGGTTTGGGCACATGGAGAGAATGAGTGACGAAAGATTGACCAAGAGGATATATGTGTCGGAGGTGGAGGGAACGAGGAGAGGAGGGAGACCAAATTGGAGGTGGAAAGATGGAGTGAAAAAGATTTTGTGTGATCGGGGCCTGAACATGCAGGAGGGTGAAAGGAGGGCAAGGAATAGAGTGAATTGGAGCGATGTGGTATACCGGGGTTGACGTGCTGTCAGTGGATTGAATCAGGGCATGTGAAGCGTCTGGGGTAAACCATGGAAAGCTGTGTAGGTATGTATATTTGCGTGTGTGGACGTATGTATATACATGTGTATGGGGGTGGGTTGGGCCATTTCTTTCGTCTGTTTCCTTGCGCTACCTCGCAAACGCGGGAGACAGCGACAAAGCAAAAAAAAAAAGAAAAAAAAAAAAAAAAAAAATATATATATATATATATATATATATATATATATATATATATATATATATATATATATATATATATATATATATATATATATATATATATATATATATATATATGAAAGACCAAATATAGGCACTGATCTGACTTACGTATTGTATATATCTTCAGATGAGATGATGTGTCTCTTCTAGCTGGCCCACAACCTCTGGCCGATTCTGCCACAGGAAGAGGAAGGTGTAAAGGGGTGTCACTCACTGACCCGGTTAAGGGGTGGAATAAAACCTTCGGCTGACTCAATTACAGGGTGAAGGAAGATGTAAGGGATAACCTCTGGCTGACAGAGCTACAGGGGAAGGTAGCAGGTAAAGGGGAATCCCCCAGTGACCCAGCTACGTGATGAAGGAAAAAGGAAGGGAGAATCTCCAGCTAACCCAGCAACAAGGAAGGAGTGGGAGCAGAGACGGTGTTGTGGAGAACTCCTGGCTAACCCAGCCACAGGGGTAGAAAGCTTTGAGAGAGAAACTCTGGCTGTCCAAGCTACAGGGAGAATGATGGTGTAAGGGAGAACTTATGGCTAGCCCAGCATCTGAGAGAGGAATGTTTAAGAGAGAGCCTCTGGCTGTCCAGCCTACAGGGAGATGGACAGTGTATAGAAGAACCCCTGGATGACTCATTCACAGGGATATGGATGGTGTGAAGGAGAACATCTGGTTGTCCAGCTAGAGGGAGAAGGATGGTGTAAGGGAGAGCGCCTCTCTGTCGTAAGTACAGGAAGATGCAAGGTATGAGGGAGAGCCGATGGCTGTCCCATATACGGGGAAACGAAAGGTAGAAGGGAAAGTCTGTGGCTGCGCCATCTACTGGGGGATGGAAGATGTAAGGGAGAACGTACGACTGCCCAAGCTGTATTGAGAAGGAAGATATAAGGAATAGGCAGGAGAGCCAACCAGCTCCGATGGTCATTGTCAAAGCGAAAAAAAGAAAAACACCTTCCACTAGCTAGACCAAGAACCAAAGAAGATAGACCAGTTCATTAACAGGACCAGAAGCGGCAGTGAACCTATCATACCATGTTACTGCGATGGTGGCCACAGCTGGAGCTTGTGTGTGTGTGTGTGTGTGTGTGTGTGTGTGTGTGTGTGTGTGTGTTTGTATGAATGACTTATGATATTTGTTCCTCGACAAAAGATAATTCTCTTTCATTCTGTTTTTCATAAAGCACTTCACTGTTACTACTTGACAAACATTATCTTCAAGAAGGCTTTGCACTGTCCACAATCTACCTTTCAAAGTCAGGTGAAGAATACTTGAATTATTGTCCTCTTTAGTTTACATGATTCATTGCTACTTTAATTTGTTGTTCATTTTGTCTGAAGTTTATGGAGAAGGATATACTGGGTAAACTGCTCGTATCCTACATGAGTTCAAAACTAGACTCTTCTTCTCAAGTCTGGCTGTTGCAAACTAAAGAAGCACAGAGAGTTAAGAGAGAAGGTCCATAGCAGAGCAATAAAGATGGTCCTTGTATTAATTTCTGAGACTCTGTTTACGAGATGACAGTCTAAGACACGTCTGTTCCTTTAGAGTCGACTGCGTTCATAGATGAAGTAAAAAAATTAATGTTGTTTGGGGGATGTACAAAATCATACGTTACTCAGAAAACCTCCATTTTCTACATGTATGATACAAAGAGTGCCAGGATCTATAATTTCAACAGTGATAACAATGCTCTCTAGAATCGCTGCTTGTGAGAGACGTGTTCATACAAGTCACAGAGTCAAACACAGAGAATCTAGAAAAAAAACACATTCTAAATCATGTCGTCACCTCCTCAGTACCTGTCAGTAAGTCCTTGTTCGACTCTCTGGGTAAACCAACTACACGTCATGAGAAGACAATAACCATGTCGACTGAAGACGTGGCATACCTCACCACCTCAGTCCCTCACTCATGGAGGGGGATAGCCTCACGTCGTTGTATACTGCATCAGTTCACCTTCCTCACCCACCAGCCAAGGTGATGATCACTGGAGCGGAGACCAACAACTGGGTCTTGGGCAACACTCCGTGAGACGACAGGAATAGAAATCTTCTCATATATTAATTAGATAAATCCTCCGAAGCCCTTTACTCTGTCTGTACTTTAGAAATCCCACTCACTCTCTTGAGATAACCTATATACTGTAAGACAATACTAGATACTATGGACCTTTCATGTGGATCTGATAATGGCCAAAGTAACAAGTAGATGCTTAAGTAACAAGTAGATACTTAAGAAGAAGGATATAACAAGAATGACAAAATCTCTAGATACGTTAGGAAACATAAAGCAAACATAGTTAATGTTTAGCGAAAAAAAAAACTGCGATTCACTTTAAGGCACTAAGCTCAGGAAGTCATCACGCGCGCCTGGTATCACTATGTTGTATCATGATGTTTAAGTATGCTTCAGTTTGGAAGTGTCAGACGAGGTATGTAATTGTTTACATAGAACGAGAACCTTAACACACTTTGTATCCTCGTATGACTTGCGTGTTAGTAATGAATCCTCTCCGGTACTTTCATTTTATGTGTTTATGTTAAAGTAAGTACTATTCCTTCAGAAACAGGTTTTACCACTGGCAGCAAGTGGAGTCATGACTCAGTATCTGTGGTCGGTAACGAGACACAGACACATTCCTACAATACATTGTCTTGACTATATACAACCGCTTAGTAAGGGTCTGTATTAGAGTGTGAGGTTAACAGTACCAGAGGAGAAACATTCTTGACTCACCACTAAGATGGTATTCCTCTGTCATGACTGAAACATCTCACTTATCTTCAAAGACACGTTCACAAAATGCATCGAGGATGAGGATGTCATTCATACTAATACTTTCAGCAAATTACATAACCATTTAACATTTGTATGTTATGATATGTTATGTGTGGGGCCTGGATGTGGAAAGGGAGCTGTGGTTTCGGTGCATTATTACATGACAGCTAGAGACTGAGTGTGGGGCCTTTGTTGTCTTTTCCTAGCGCTACCTCGCACACATGAGGGGGGAGGGTGTTGTTATTCCATGTGTGGCGGGGTAGCGATGGGAACAAATAAAGGCAGACAGTATGAATTATGTACATGTGTATATATGTATATGTCTGTGTGTGTATATATATGTGTACATTGAAATGTATAGGTATGTATATTTGCGTGTGTGGACGTGTATGTATATACATGTGTATGTGGGCGGGTTGGGCCATTCTTTCGTCTGTTTCCTTGCGCTACCTCGCTAATGCGGGAGACAGCGACAAAGCAAAATAGATATATAAAATATGTTATGATATACTGAAGTCATAAATAGATCAGCACCACACTCCCTCTGCATCGTAAACACTGTCATTCATTACTGTTTCTGTGGCGTTTACGTATGACTTGTGACCAAGATACATAAAATCTAGCCACCAAAACTTGCCACATATTGTACCTCCTGCTTTGTCCTAGTGGGCTGCACTCTGTGTATCTTCAATTACACTCTGTCATCAACTGCACTCTGTAATCAGTTACACTCTATCATCGGGTGCACTCTCAGTGTCATCATCTGCTTTCTGTGTCATCAGTTGCACCTTATGTAATCAGCTGAAGTCGTTGCATCATCAACTACACTCTTTCATCATTTTCACACTGTTCGTCATCATCAGCTGCACTCTCTTCATAAGTCAATAACCGTCTTCATTGTATAAGCATCGCCATGATCTGTGTCATGCATGAGGTAAGCTCCTGAAGATGACTTAAGTGGAGTAAAATATCACAAATGGTTTGTAATTTTCAACCTCTCAGAAAATTTATAATCTTCCCCAATAACATTTTCAGCAAGGAAATGCTCACTTTCTTACACGCATTTTCTTGTTTTTCCTTTTCCCTTTCAAGTGAAACCATTTCTTTCTGACTTGGAGATTATTTTCTTTGTCTTGATCATGTGGTCGTCTCTTCATAAACCGTTTTTTCTTTATCAGATCTGAAATTCAGTCCTGCTTTTACTTCTGTAGATTACCTTAGAAATATTGCTGACGATATCAGCAGACATGCAAAAAAGACTTTTAAAAGTTATATTACAAGTACATTCTAGGTTCTATATTTATCTGTCCCTTGAAGTAGTTAGAGAAATACTGTTGTGGTAAGTCTGAATGTTACAGTGACAAGAACATATCAGCTGTTAAGAATGAAATTTGCCATAGAGCATTATTGAACATTAACAGAATATTATATTCCATCTTCAGTTGCATAGATGCGACATTATTGACGTTATTTGCTTGAAGACGTCTCGCTCTGGGCAACTTCTTTGAAATCATCGAGTAGTCTATTGATGCTTGTACTTATTAGTACCCGTCTAAGTCATCCACACAGATCTGTTACTGTTGTCTTTGGATACATGATGTCTTCCATCCTTTTCGTCATGCAAGTTTGTTGGTTATGTTTGAGGATATATGAAAATGCACTTAATATCATTCATATCTTTGCTATTCAGTTTCGATGATTTACATAATACTAATTCTAATAAGCGTTTGGTCAGTATCATGTGAAAGAAGTACATTTCATATAGGAACATGGGTTTCGAACATGGCAACTGTGGACATAGGAAGCCTCATTAAGACGGGCAATTATTCAAATAGGCCAATATAAGCCACAGAATTAGCAATACATGCCTCTCAGGGAGAACCATAGGTCCTGCTAGGAGCAGGCCTGTAGGAGCTTGTTCCTGTAGAACCGCTGAAACCTCCGCCAGTCGACCCTGTAGACCCTATACCGGTTGAACCACCAGATCCTCCAGTACCTGAGGTACCAAAGCCTCTCCCACCAAAACCACCGAAGCTTCCGGCACCTGAACCACCGAAGCCAGAACCAGCACCAGAGACACCACGACCACCTCCAGCACCAGAACCACCGAAACTTCCGGCACCTGAACCACTGAAGCCTCCAACACCTGAACCACCGAAGCCTGAACCAGCACCTGAACCACCGAAGCCTGAACCAGCACCTGAACCACCGAAGCCTGAACCAGCACCTGAACCACCGAAGCCTGAACCAGCACCTGAACCACCGAAGCCTGAACCAGCACCAGAGGCACCACCATATGACCCACGACCACCTCCAGCACCTGAACCAGCGCCTGAACCAGCACCTGAACCACCAAAGCCTCCAGCACCTGAACCATCGAAGCCTGAACCAGCAGCACCTGAACCACCGAAGCCTGAACCAGCACCTGAACCACCGAAGCCTCCAGCACCTGAACCACCGAAGCCCCCGGTACCTGAACCACTGACGCCTCCAGCACCTGAACCACCGAAGCCTGAACCGCCACTCGTGGCACCACCATATGATCCACGGCCACCTCCAACACCTGAACCACCGAAGCCTCCAGCACCTGAACCACCGAAGACTCCGGCACCTGAACCACTGAATCTTCCAGCACCTGAACCACCGAAGCCGGCACCAGCACCTGAGCCACTGAAGCCTCCAACACCTGAACCACTGAAGCCTCCAGCACCTGAACCATCGAAGCCTGAACCTGCACCAGAGGCACCGCCATATGATCCACGTCCAACTCCAGCAGCTGCAGCAGCGTCCTCCTGACGAGCCTTCTCGATCTGGGCGATAGCATGGGCTGGCAGAGGGGGAGGAGTGGGCAACAGGTCAGACTCCACCTGATAGCCACCCTCGTCAGCTAAGAAATTGACGGCACCTGGACTGCCATCAGGGAACGTAAATCTGAAAGGTATAAGACTGCAATTAGCCTTAATCATCAACCGAAAATTTGATATAAATGCATAGCCCCAAACGTCTTAGCGAAGAGACTGCTATCCCGTCCCATAAATACAATTAATGTACAGAAAATCCAAAACGTAATTACAAGACATGTATGCATGGGTTTCCAATGTATATTGTATGATGATTACTTACGACCATCCTCCTTGGGATGCCACAGCTCCTGTCACTCCCTGAGGGGCGCCTTGCTCAACGCGACTGATGCCATCACCAGTCTCAAACTCGAAGTAGTAGTTGCCGAACTGATCAGGTCCCTCACGTTCATCCTTCAGGATGGGAATGACAGGACCTGAAGGTCTGTAGGATGCAGCAGCAGAGCCCCCACTGCCAGCACCCCCAAAGCCTCCACCTGTTGAACTCCCGAAACCTCCTCCTGCTGATCCATCGAAGCCTCCGCCAGATGAACCCCTAAAGCCTCCCCCACCTTGACCTCCAGTAAATCCTCCAAAACTACTGATCGAACCTCCTGAAGAGGGACCTCCAAAGCCTCCTCCAACTGAACCTCCAAAGCCTACTCCAGAAGAAGCCCCAGAACCTGAGACAGACGAACCCCCAAAAGCTCCACTGCCTCTGCCAGGCGCTCCATATGAAGTAGATGGAAGCCTGGCGGCCGATGTGACAACCGCCAAGACACACAGGACAACTGTCTGTAGAGATATAAAGTTTTGGGATTAGGTATCAGAAGATTAGAGGAAATCACACCTACAGGTACCAGAGCAAGTTTATATAACACTGATATTGCAATACTTGTACAAGCTTATATGTATCTTAAATATGTTGGATTGGTTAGCGAGGGTATTATTTTCTGATGATGATATAAACTTACCGAGATCATATTATTTGTTCAGAGGACTCGGCCTGAGTGTGGAAGCAGGCGTGAGCCGACGCTTATATACCCATCCCGATCCCCCGAGGTGCGAGAGAACCAAGGTTCACAGAAAACGGATCAGGTTGAAGACGTCTTCCTGAGGGAAAAAATTATGAAATCAAGGTTATTCGAAATACAATTGAGGTCAAAACCTGTGTTTTACTTGAGAGACTTGCTTCATCCGTCTAATTTTAATGTCAAATCCAAAAGTAATTCAAGACATGTAATATGGTTAATGTATATGTATATGATTACTTACGGTCATCAACTTTGGTCAGCTCTGTCCACATGCGAAGTCCGCTGTCAATGCGGACTGATGAGTTACAGAACTGACTTCACTGACGGTTGCACGATCCTCCTCCGTTCAATCCTTCAAGAGGTGACAACTTTCTTCACATGATGGTACATGTAGAGCAACTTCATTATCTTCTGAACTGATTATATAATATATATAATAATCATTAATATATAAATATATAATATCCATATATATGCTTTTTTTTTTTTTTTTATACTTGTCCTGCTCCCGTTTGCCTAGCGCATGGAAGACCCGAAAATCCCTGACCTCACCCTCCGCCAGATGACCTAAAGCACCCCACACCCAGAAATCTCCAAAACCTCACAGCTTCTGGTTAACCTCCTGAGGACCTCCAAGCCTCCTTCAACTGACCTCCAAAGTCAACCCTGAATGACCCAGAACCTGCAGATACAATCTCCCCAAAAGCTTTCACCCTCTGCTCTCAGGCCCGTCCATAGAAATCTTTGACCTGGCCATGCTCCACACGTCCAAGACACATGACCTGTTGTACGATACTAACGTTTCGGGATAAGTATAGAAGATTCTTGGTCAACTACTCCCACTCACGTTTCATTAACCTAAATTGCATTATAACACTTATATGTTCTTAAACCAGATTTTGTTATCGAGAATTTCTTTGACCTGACGTTAACTTACCGAATCAATTACTTTTAAGCACTTGTCCTAGTGTGGCATATTCCGACCTAAAATTTCCCCCTCCCCCCAGTGGATCGACTCGGGCTTCCATGCATCGCGACAGATTCCCAATACTCTAACATGCAAACATCCTTTTATCTCATTAACATCAAACCTTGACCAATTGACGTGACCTAAACCTGATTTACTTAACGTACATTTGTTCATAATTTTTGGATCGTCCACTTCAACTTCAATCTTACCAAATGAAAGTACAACTCTGCATTTTCCGTAATCAAACAGTTTCGCTTTTCATCAGGCAAGTACCTGCAACTTTGCAAGTCTTAGAATCAAGTCTTCACTACCTTGCGCTCTCCGCAACTCCCATTTACTATCACACTGCTACATGGACCACTTAAATCCTTCAGAACACTCTACCATGGAAGGCAGACTTCATCACTCTCCAAACTAATTACATGAAACAATATTTCTCTTATCTAATACACATGTTAATCTCGATAAAATTCATGCTTCTAAAATTGCCTCCACACATATACTAATACTCAGAGCATCTACAACTCTATATGTTTCAGATCCAAAATGCTACAACAAATCCATTTGTTTCTAATTTATTAAATAATTAAAATATATATTTAATATATATTATACATTTCATTTCCTTGTACATGCAGTTCCGTTGACAGTGAGCGAAAGGGAGAGATGTACACCTAAGGCCCCGTTCCTCTGTCCATTTCGTGTCCTTCAATTGGAAAGTCGAAGGTATTGGAGGGAGATAGGTATTGGGGAGAATAGTTTTAGAGGAGCAAAGTTTTAACCAGGATTTAAGGATGTAAGTGTGTAGGAGGAAGAGGGAAAGTGATTGGTTCTCAGTGAATGTTGGTTTGCGGCAGGGGTGTGTGGTGTCTCCATGGTTGTTTAATTTGTTTATGGATGGGGTTGTTAGGGAGGTGAATGCAAGAGTTTTGGAAAGAGGGGCAAGTATGCAGTCTGTTGTGGATGAAGGAGCTTGGGAAGTGAGTCAGTTGTTGTTCACTGATGATACAGCGCTGGTGGCTAATTCGTGTGAGAAACTGCAGAAGCTGGTGACTGAGTTTGGTAAAGTGTGTAAAAGAAGAAAGCTGAGAGTGAATGTGAATAAGAGCAAGATTATTAGGTACAGTAGGGTTGAGGGACAAGTCAATTGGGAGGTAAGTTTGAATGGAGAAAACTTGGAGGAAGTGAAGTGTTTTAGATATCTTAGAGTGGATTTGGCAGCGGATGGAACCATGGAAGCGGAAGTGAATCATAGGGTGCGGGAAGGGGCGAAAGTTCTGGGAGCGTTGAAGAATGTGTGGAAGTCGAGAACATTATCTCGGAAAGCAAAAATGGGTATGTTTGAAGGAATAGGTGGTTCCAACAATGTTATATGGTTGCAAGGCGTGGGCTTTGGATAGAGTTGTGCGCAGGAGGGTGGATGTGCTGGAAATGAGAAGCTTTAGGACAATATGTGGTGGTAGGTGGTTTGATCGAGTAATGAATGAAAAGATAAGAGAGATGTGTGGTAATAAAAAGAGCGTGGTTGAGAGAGCAGAAGAGGGTGTTTGAAAGGGTTTGGTCACATGAAGGGAATGAGTGAGGAAAGATTGACCAAGAGGATATATGTGTCGGAGGTGGAGGGAACAAGGAGAAGTGGGTGACCAAATTGGAGGTGGAAAGATGGAGTGAAAAAGATTTTGAGTGATCGGGGCCTGAACATGCAGGAGGGTGAAAGGCGTGCAAGGAATAGAGTGAACTGGAACGATGTGGTATACCGGGGTCGACGTGCTGTCAGTGGATTGAACCGGGGCATGCGAAGCGTCCAGGATAAACCACGGAAAGTTCTGTGGGGCCTAGATGTGAAAAGAGAGCTGTGGTTTCAGTGCATTATACATGACAGCTAAAGACTGAGCGTGAACGAATGTGGCCTTTGTTGTCTTTTCATAGCGCTACCTCGCGCACATCTGGGGGAAGGGGGTTGTTATTTCATGTGTGGCGGGGTGGCGATGGGAATGAATAAAGGCAGACAGTATGAATTATGTACATGTGTATATATGTATATGTCTGTGTATGTATATATATGTATACGTTGAGATGTGCAGGTATGTATATTTGCGTGTGTGGACGTGTATGTACATACATGTGTATGTGGGTGGGTTGGGCCATTCTTTCGTCTGTTTCCTATATGAAGGTGAAATTCCACTTCAGAAGAAGTTCATGCAATTTGATTTAACGTAAATTTTCTATATATGCGGCACGAAGTATCTCATGGAGATATTCCACCTTATCAGGTGCCAGTCCTTAACAAAGTTTTTTCAAAACCCAGCATCACACTTGACTCCCGCCGTCCAATACCCGTCAGTACAGACCAAATACTGACCGCCTTTTCAAGCACCAACCGTCGTAAGGGAGAGTGATTAAGAGGGCGGGGGGAGGGGGATCTACTTGGCAGGGGATTACCTGGGTAGCTGGGTGTGTCTTAAACAACTTCTTTTATGTTTTCGCGTTTTATCAATTCTTCATAATGATTTATTTAATGTTAGGATGGGCTTCAAAATTGCCTGGGGACAAATTAAAGTTCATGGTATTAGCAATTAAGACATTTAATGACGTGAAAGCGTTTTACCGAACCTGATTGTACAACGCGGAGTTATATGAATACGAATAAAGTGTATAAAACGCTATCAGCTGGCTATGTGTTCTGTTCGGAAACAACCGATAGACCCCGTTGCTCACCATAGTGAGACGAAGGGTATTCGAGTACTTAGTATTTCGAATAGTTGTTTCCTATTATACAGTCCCTTAGTCTAGCGGTTAGCATGCCTGCCTCTTGCACAAGGGGTCCCAGGTTCGATCCTGGCTGATGGAGCTTTGTATGTTCTATGAAGGTGCGCGTTCATATACACTTTATTCGTATATATATATATAGATATAGATATATATATATATATATATATATATATGAGTGTGTGTGTGATCTTAATTTCTTCTATTACTCATACACTTCCGGAAAGATACAGAAATATATGTCGAGCAAGTTTACCATATGAAACTGAAAAGAGTCTGATACAGAAATACTTTCCCGTCCCCAGAGAATGCGCAAAAAATACCATTGTCTGAGTCACTGAACCTGGTCACTTCAAGCCCTTCTCTCCACTCGTGGAAGCAGATTCGACCCTCCTGTATATGGCATGAGATCGCCCTTCTCATCTGCCAGTCAGGATGACGATCGCTGGGGAGGAATCCAACAACCAGGTCTTGGGTAAGATTGTGAGCGTATGTTGAGGCGACAGGAAAGCAATTCTACAAGACTATCCATGGATAATTATGATATCTTTATTGTGCAGCATAAAAACTACGGTTGTACTGCTGTAGTAGTGTGGTGTGACTGTAACACCAGATGATAGGTAACTCATGTGTGTGTGTGTGTGTGTGTGTGTGTGTGTGTGTCTGTCTGTCTGTCTGTCTGTCTGTGCGTGAATGTGTGTGTGTGTGTGTGTGTGTGTGTGTGTGTGTGTGTGTGTGTGTGTGTGTGTGTGTGTGTGTGTGTGTGCGTGTGTGTGTGTGTGTGTGTGTGTGTGTGTGTGTGTGTGTTGTGTGTGTGTGTGTGTGTGTGTGTGTGTGTGTGTGTGTGTGTGTGTGTGTGTGTGTGTAAGTGTGTCTTTGTGTGTGTTTGTGCGTGTGTGTGTCTGCTTGTGTGTGTGTGTGTGTGTGTGTGTGTGTGTGTATGTGTGTGTGTGTGTGTGTGTGAGTAAACGCCTCAATATGAAGATGAATTTTATAGAAAGAGTAGAGCAGTATCAAGTTACCATAAGTATTTCAATGTTATCTTTCACGAAAAAGACAAGAAATATGTTAACAGAAAGAAAGACTTCCATCTTTCAAGTAATATCGATGAAAGATATGGATGAATGAACATAATTTGCCCCTTGATGTTCTGGCAAGTGTGTTTAACCTTGTCTTTTCAAACAATACATCAATAACGTGATTTCTTTTTTAGTTGTCACCGAACAAGGGCAGACGATCTTATTTAACTTTTGTATCATCTGTGTTGGTAATACTTAATTTCTGATGCTTCATTTATAATTTTGTTACCAAAATTAGCATCTTCCACAAAGGAATAGGTTCTACCATTACTAATAAATGAAATCATGACTTGTTATCGATTTCAGTCACAGAATATTGCCCAGGATATTCATAACAGAATCAAAGTTTCGTTTTCTGTGCGCTATTATAAAACTACCTCAGGAGGGAAAACATATCTTATCTTGTGAGGGTAATTTGGTCTGTCGGTGAGGCCCACGTATTGCAGACATTATCACTTTTGAAGAATCGTGAGTCAAATCACAAGTCAAATCAAGAATGAAAGTGAAGAGATGGTCTTCTACAGAGGAAAGGTTAGATTCAAAGACCACGAATGATG
Source organism: Panulirus ornatus (assembly GCF_036320965.1). Classification (NCBI taxonomy): domain Eukaryota; kingdom Metazoa; phylum Arthropoda; class Malacostraca; order Decapoda; family Palinuridae; genus Panulirus; species Panulirus ornatus. Next base: position 30,529,949 of record NC_092278.1, read on the forward strand.
CAGATGTAAACTTGAAGCCGGTTAAGGAAACCCTGGTACCCAACTGGTGGTGCCATTCCGATTCGTCACTGGAGAAACTGGAACACGGTGAACAGTCATCCTTTTATTTAGGGAAAAAATAGAGGAAAAACTTGAGAGGAGAGAGGTACGTGTGTGTGTGTGTGTGTGTGTGTGTGTGTGTGTGTGTGTGTCAGTGTGTGTGTGTGTGTGTGTGTGTGTGTGTGTGTGTGTGTGTGTGTGCGTGTGTATCACTTAGTGATAAGTGTTGTGATAGGCATGGAGAGGGTGTGAGTCTCTAGATCTTATGCCGGCAACTCAAGAGCGAGTCATGCAAAAGGAGCAAATAACAGGGAACTGAGTCAGGGTGGGGTACGTGACAAAGGGCACAGTGCTAGCTCAGTGTATCACTTATCTTTCCCATAATGAGATGGGTTCACTTCCTGGAGAACGAATGCTTGTTACCAATTTATACAGGACACCCTCCACACCATCTACAAATACTTACAAATACTTACATACCATCGATAAATCGAATATACACATACGGGTGTAAGAACGCTCATTTGTTGTTTGCTAATTTTAATATGAAGCAGCTTGCCTAACTAGTGACATTACAGTATTTGGAGAAGAAAGTAAGTGCTTGTGAGAGTATTTTGAGGATTCAAACATTATTTTCGTTTCTAAGAAAGGCGATATTCAAGATGTATTAAAGTCATGTCTCAGCTTCTATAGAAATTTAGGTTCATATAAGACAGGTACCAACATTAAACTGGTCTAGTGTTGGCGAGCTCATGTAATAGAAGGGCAAATGCTAGCTTGGTCTATCACCTGTGTCTTGACAGACGAACAGTTGGCGCAAAGCCTATTCCTGGGTGTGTTTCATATATTTCGACCGCACTCTTGAAAAATTAAGAGGGTTTAAGCTGCTTTGGAGATCCAATAAAGAAAGCTGCGCTGATTCTTCACCTATGTGCACCTCAGTCAACCCTATGATTTCCCCGATATTCAAAAATCTTACACCTTATTCAGTGTCGTTAATTGAATATTCGATTTCTTTCTAATCAACTTTTATGTTGTTCTCTGGACACTGGACCACCACGGTGTGATGAATCGAAACCACAGCTTCCTATCCACGTCCAGACCCCACACACCTTTACTTGGTTTACCCTAGACATTTCACATTATCTAGTTCAGTCCATTGAAGAAAAGTCGACTCCTATTTACTCCATTCCTTACTCGCCTTTCACACTCCTGCATGTTCAGGTCTCGATCACTTAAAATCTTTTTCACTCCATCCTTACACCTCTAATTTGACCTCCCGCATCTCCTTGTTCCCTCCACTTCTGACATATATTCCCTCTTTATCAAACTTTCCTCACTAATTCTCTCCATATATTCAAACCATTTCAACACACCCACTTCTGCTCTCTTCTTATCTTCACACATTTCTCTTTCCTTTCCATCCCTTACTCAATCAAACCACCTCACACCACATATTGTCCTCAAACATTTCATTCCCAAAACATCCACCGTCCTCCGCGACACCATATCTATAACTCATGCCTTGCAGCCACATAATAGTGTTGAAAATGCTATTCCTTCAAACATACCCATTTTTGCCCTACTAGATACGGTTCCTCTTTCCACAAATTTCTTCTTTCCCAGAACCTTCGTTCATTAGCACACCATGTGACCCATTTCCGCTTCCACAGCTCTATTCGGTGCCATGTCCACTCCTACATATCTAGGAATCTCTACTTCCTCCAGTTTTTCTCCTTTCAAAGTCACATCACAACCATCTTCTACACGGAATTCTTTGAAGTATGTAGATGATATTCTTTGTTTTGGCCAACAAGTGAATATTTACAGATATTTCTCCCTTTGCTTAATAACTTAATACTTTCTAGCATATTTACTGTAAAATTGGAAAATGTTTGTACGTTACCATTTTTCGATTGATCGATAGTATTGGAGACTTGTTGAAGTTTATCATTTTCAGATAATCCACCAATATTTGTTCTTATATTCATCATTTCTGAACTCAACATGATAGAATTAAACAGTCATCAGTCCAGTCGATGTTCCTCATGGCATTACCTATATGCAGTCTACAATTTGTTGGCGAGTTTCAGATGATATGTTCCACTGGATCCAAGTTAAAGAATCCTAGATCTTTCATTCATATATCTCTTCTGTCGGCAAAGAAGTCATATTATAGAATTAACCCTAAAGTTTCCCCTGATGCCAAGAATCATTTAGTTTTCCCATTTAAAGATAATACTGACTTAGTTTTTGACATATTCAAAGCCATTAATGTGAATGTAGCGCTCAGCAATAACAATACTATTAAGAATATCTTAAAAACTCACCAGAAAACAGTGCGGGTTGTGTTTACAGACTACCTTGTCAAAGCTGTAATATATTCTATAATGGGCAGACTGGTAAGGCTCTCTATGTTAGATGTAAACAAGATGAATATGATATAAGCACATTCAAATGCTTTGCTTAATCATGTTAGATATCATGACATTAGCACTGATTAGAACATCACTAATGTAGTTATAACCTGTGAGTGCGTGATTCAAGAGGAGTATCACTGAACTTTCTCTTATCAATTTCACAAACAATTACAACTTGAGTATTAGTGAAGGTCTTGATTAACTTGATAGCTTTCCCGCAGGCAAAATCTTTCAACGGTCTCTTCTCTTATCCACATAACTTCTAACACAGGCACCGTGCCAGACCCGAGAAACCACAAGCTACAAATCCTTGTGCACCAACGGAGTCTTAGCTCCATCTCTCTTATCTATACTCTTACTGTTCTAAGTCTCCTCGCCCACTTTTGTATCTCCCCTGAGGATGTGATAATTCACGAAAGTATTTCTATTGCTGAAGGCTGCATTCTCATTAAAAGATTCATGTAAGTTGGGGACTAATGTAATGATTATCATTAGATTAGAGAATTGAAATATTATTGGCATCAAGGGGAACTTAGGAGTAGTTCTTTGAATTATCACTTTGCAAACTTATGAGATATATCATTGTAAAATACATAAACTTGGATCCAATAGAATGTGTCTTCTCAACTCTTAGTTCATAAATTCTGGACTGCATGAATTTAATGCCCTAAGGAACACCGACTGGAGTGAACAGTGGTGGACTCTCTTATGTTGAGCTGAGTAATGATAAGTATAAAAACAACATTGGTGGGTTTTCTGTAGATAATGAACATGTTTCCAACACTATGTGGATCGTGTAATCACAAATGGTAACATACAATCATTTTCAACTTGCACAGTAAATTTGGTACGAAATCTTTAACAAAGAGAGAATTGTTTGTAAATTATAAGCTGTTGGCCAAACACTTAGAAAAACATCTACTTAACTAAAGCAGATTGCCTTAAGGGGTAAGAAATCCCTTAATAATTTTGCTTCAAACAATTTCATGTATAATTTGTTTTGCACCAAGCTTCTGAACATAGCATTTTCCTTTAAAAGAAATTGAAATGCAGTCTTTTTTAATACACTATTTTGACACAGAATTCGAAATAGGTAAATCAAGATTATCCAAAGCATCCACCAGATATTCCAATGGGTCATCAACTGGAACTTTTGTTAGCCAAGATAACACATGAACACTTACAAGTCCGGAAATATTATTGACCTGGATATCATTAAGCTTGTTAACTAAATCTATATTGTCCATGACGTTAAATCTTGGTATATTACCTAAAGAATATGCTTAAGACTCCTTGGTTGGTAGACATAGCAGGTACTTTGACGCTGATGGTTTTAATGACCGTGGCAGTTGATAAACCCATAAACCCAGACAACCAACCAATCTTAGAAAGCCACAACTAGGGAATCCAGTTGACTACGTCCTCTCGGCAACCATGAATGAGAAGGATATTATGGCGATAAGTCCATTGTTATTAACACTGGTCGGCTGGTTCAGTTTTTTCTTTTAACTGCCAGATTCTTAATATTAAGGACGTTAGCCTCAAACTTTAAACACCAACCAGAAAACCTGGGACACATACACTCCCACTATGTGAGAGCATATGTCATGTGGTCCACCTGCTAACATGTAAGAACCCACTATGTGAGAGCATATGTTGTGTGGTCCACCTGCTAACATGTAAGAACCCACTATGTGAGAGCATATGTTGTGTGGTCCACCTGCTAACATGTAAGAAGAGTCATATACTATATACAGTAATACAGAAGACTCGATTTCCTATTTTGAAGAAAGAAGAGCATTCTGAATTTAAAAGTAAATTTTTTTGATTGCATCAAATTGTCAAAAAAACCTTTTCTTAAAAGCTAGTCTGAGTTTCAGTTCCTCAAATCATACTGAATATCATATTCAGCTAACTGTCATAACTAAGGAATAATGTAGATTTGAGGGCCATTTCTGAAGGTAATGAACAGTACATCAATCAGGTGTTACAACTGTGAAATCTTCCAGAACAAGAGTATGGAATGTACATACACTATCTTCTGTACATATGTATTCCATGAAGTGATCAGAGATAACTTTCTTGGTGAATAATTTCGTACAAGGCTCTTCCAGATAATCAATTCTGGCTATCGATTGCTAATTAAGACTGTCCAACTCAGGATCTCATCAATAAACACCTTCGCAATACAATTCATAATGCCATTTCTTTTCAAAGGCAACTTTGCACCTTAACGAACTACCTAACGTTGTTGTCTTAACACTCTCATCCCTTGGTCATCAGTTGGCAATTATACTGAAAGACATGGTAGTAAAAGAAACCAAAGTTCATCTCTTAAGTATCATATTTTAATCTTTCGATATATGTATATGTGTGCATATATGTGTGTGTGTGTGTGTGTGTGTGTGTATATATATATATATATATATATATATATATATATATATATATATATATATATATATATATATATATATATATATATCAATCTAATATGCGTTTATTCCATATCAAATCAGAACGCCAGATTAATTTGCTAGAGGATAAAAGGAAATACACTTGATTTCGTTCATATCTTTTCTATTTAATTTCTATGATATACTGTACACAATACTTATTTCAGTAAGCGTTTGGTCAGTATCAGCTGAAAGAAGTATATTTCAAGTAGGAACATGGGTATCGAACATGGCAACTGTCGGTATTGGAGGCCTCATTAAGACAGGTAATTATTTAAACAGGCCAATATAAGCTACAGAATTAGCAATACATGCCTCTCAGGGAGAACCATAGGTCCTGCTAGGAGCAGGCCTGTAGAAGCTTGTTCCTGTAGAACCGCTGAAACTTCCGCCAGTCGACCCTGTAGACCCTATACCGGTTGAACCACCAAATCCTCCAATACCTGAGGTACCAAAGCCTGTCCCACCAAAACCACCGAAGCTTCCGGCACCTGAACCACCGAAGCCAGAACCAGCACCAGAGACACCACGACCACCTCCAGCACCTGAACCACCGAAGCCTCCGGTACCTGAACCACTGACACCTCCAGCACCTGAACCACCGAAGCCTGAACCACCACTAGTGGCACCACCATATGATCCACGAGCACCTCCAGCACCTGAACCAGCGCCTGAACCAGCACCTGAACCACCGAAGCCTCCAACACCTGAACCACCGAAGACTCCGGCACCTTGACCACTGAATCTTCCAGCACCTGAACTACCGAAACCTGAACCAGCACCTGAGCCACTGAAGCCTCCAGCATCTGAGCCACTGAAGCCTCCAGCACCTGAGCCACTGAAGCTTCCAGCACCTGAACCATCGAAGCCTGAACCAGCACCAGAGGCACCACCATATGACCCACGTCCACCTCCAGCAGCTGCTGCAGCGTCCTCCTGACGAGCCTTCTCGATCTGGGCGATAGCATGGGCTGGGAGAGGATGGGGAGTGGGCAACAGGTCAGACTCCACCTGATAGCCACCCTCGTCAGCTAAGAAATTGACGGCACCTGGACTGCCATCAGGGAACGTAAATCTGAAAGGGATAACACTACAATTAGCATCACTCATCAATAGAAAAGGCATATGTCATAGTATCAATGCATGGCCACAAACATCTTAACGGGGAGACTGCTATCCCGTCCCATACATGCAATAAATGTACAGAAAATCCAAAACGTAATTACAAGACATGTATGCATGGGTTTCCAATATATATTGTATGATGATTACTTACGACCATCCTCCTTGGGATGCCACAGCTCCTGTCACTCCCTGTGGGGCGCCTTGCTCATTGCGACTGATGCCGTCACCAGTCTCAAACTCGAAGTAGTAGTTGCCGAACTGATCAGGTCCCTCACGTTCATCCTTCAAGATGGGAATGACAGGACCTGAAGGTCTGTAGGATGCAGCAGCAGAGCCCCCACTGCCACCAACACCAAAGCCTCCACCTGTTGAACTCCCGAAACCTCCTCCTGTTGATCCATCGAAGCCTCCGCCAGATGAACCCCTAAAGCCTCCCCCACCTTGACCTCCAGTAAATCCTCCAAAACTACTGATCGAACCTCCTGAAGAGGGACGTCCAAAGCCTCCTCCAACTGAACCTCCAAAGCCTACTCCAGAAGAAGCCCCAGAACCTGAGACAGACGAACCCCCAAAAGCTCCACTGCCTCTGCCAGGCGCTCCATATGAAGTAGATGGAAGCCTGGCGGCCGATGTCACAACCGCCAAGACACACAGGACAACTGTCTGTAGAGATATAAAGTTTTGGGATTAGGTATCAGAAGATTAGAGGAAATCACACCTACAGGTACCAGAGCAAGTTTATATAACACTGATATTGCAATACTTGTACAAGCTTATATGTATCTTAAATATGATGGTTTGGTTAACGAGGATATTATTTTCTGATGATGATATAAACTTACCGAGATCATATTATTTGTTCAGAGGACTCGGCCTGAGTGTGGAAGCAGGCGTGAGCCGACGCTTATATACCCATCCCGATCCCCCGAGGTGCGAGAGAACCAAGGTTCACAGAAAACGGATCAGGTTGAAGACGTCTTCCTGAGGGAAAAATTATGAAATCAAGGTTATGCATCGAAACTTGACCAACGTAGAGAGATGTAAATCTTTGGAGGCAAAATGATCTTTTACTTTTGACGACTTTGGTTCAGTTAAGATTGTTTTGGGTTGTCCCAACGTATCTGTAATGACACATCAATTTGGAAATAGTTAGGTAAGCATCTTTTCGGCACTGGAAGATTTGCTCGCACTTTTACACATGGAAAATCGCCTTGCAAGTTGTGGCTGGTGAGAGGTTAAAGAAGTCATGTGCTTCACGACCTGGTTGCCGCCACTCCTCCATTCCTGATCAACACTGGTTCACACGAGGTGACCAACTTTTATCCTCCAGCCCAGTGATGTGTACCATAGTAAGGAGCAAGACTTCATTCATCATCTGAATTGATATTTACACAAACTCAGACTGTAATACTCCCTCCTCGCACACAGGAATACGCAAGGAATACAGTGAATGGGAACAATGTTGTATACCTGGGTCAACGTGTTACCAGAGGACTGAACCAACGCATGTGAAACGACTGGGGTAAACCATGGAAAGGTCTGTGGGTCCTGGATGTGGATAAGGAGCTGTGGTTTCGGTGCTCTACACATGACATCTAGAGACTGAATGTGAATAAATGTGCCTTTTTTGTCTGTTTTCCTGGAGCTACCTCGCTGAAGCAGTGGGTAGCGATGCTGTATCCTATGGGGCTGGGTAGCGCCATGAATGGATGAAGGCAAGCAAGTATGAATATGTACATTTGTATTTCATATATATGTCTTTGCATGTGTATGTGTATGTATGTATATGTATTAAGTGCCAGTCCTTAATAAAGTTTTTTAGAGTCCAACATCACACTTGCTTCCTGCCGTCCAGTAACAATCATTACAGACCATCTACCATCTGCTTTGTCTGGCAGCAACCGTTGCAAGATAGAGTGATTAAGGGGGGCACGTAGCTGGGGTTCACCTAAGTAGCTAGGTATGTCTTGAACAAATGTTTATGTTTTCGAGCTTTGTCAATTCTCTTATAATGAATTAGTTAATGAAGGGTGGACTTTAGAACTGGCTCTAGGCATTTTACAGTTCTTGTTACTATCAATTAAGACAGATTCAATTCTTTTACCTCTATTAAGTAATCTTTGTAATGGAATTCTTTAAACAAAATTACTGAAGGATATCTTACCTTCTAATGCAATTTGTTTTAGGTATATAGATGATGTACTTTCTGTTTGATTTAGAAACATTTCTCCCTTTACTTAACAATGTAGAACCTCCCATCAAATTTACAGTAAAAAATGAAAATAATGGTATGTTACCATTTTTAGATTGCATAACCCATAGGGATGGAAACTAGTTTAACTTTAGCATATACAAAAAACCTACCAATGTGTGCTCATATATCCATCGTTACTTAGCTCAGCATGACAGAGTTAGATTATCATCATTCTAGTCTGTGTTCCTTAGGGCATTCCGTATGTCCAATCCAGATTTTATTGATAATGTGTTTTAGAAGATAAATTCTATTAGATTGAAGTTAAAGAATTCTAGATAAATCCCTTACGTTTACAAAGAAGTCATTTCACATAGTTGAGCCCAAACCTCCTCTTGACACCATGAACCTTTTAGTTCTCCCTTTTGATAATAGATTTACTTTACTTCGCATGTTGCTTAAATCCTTTAATGTAAATTTTGCCTTCAGCATCAATAATATTATAAAGAATATCTAAATCAGGAACTCACTAGAAAGTTCTGCTGGTTGCATCTATAAAGTGCCATGTAGAAATTGTGATAAGTTTTATGTTGGGCAGACCAGTAATAATCTTTCTGTTAAACTGAAACAACATAAGTATAGTACAAGAAAAGGACAAGAATCAAATGTCTTGTTTAATCATGTTATGAATTATGATCATTGTATTATCTGAAGTAATGCCAACTCAGTTATCAACTGTAACTCCTGTACCACGAGAAATATCATTAAATCTTTTATAATTAAATGCACAAAAAATTGTAACCTTGATATTAGTAAAGGTCTGTACAAATTGGATAGCATCATTGCTGATAAAATTTGTAAACAGTTCCCGTTCTTGTCCACACAATAAGTTTATGATACTCTTGTTGCCAGTTTTGAACGCACCTGACCTCCATTTGGGTAGTCAATTGTTTACCAAATGTGATTATTTCACGAAAGGGCACTTGGGCACTTGTCGTGTTTCATTTCCACGTGGACCCATAAGAATATACTTAATCACTTGCCCAATTGTAATACTGTTCAATATATATATATATGCCTTACATCCTCGTGTAGGAAGAGAGGAAAGTGATTGGTTCTCAGTGAATGTAGGTTTGCGGCAGGGGTGTGTGATGTCTCCATGGTTGTTTAATTTGTTTATGGATGGGGTTGTTAGGGAGGTAAATGCAAGAGTCTTGGAAAGAGGGGCAAGTATGAAGTCTGTTGGGGATGAGAGAGCTTGGGAAGTGAGTCAGTTGTTGTTCGCTGATGATACAGCGCTGGTGGCGGATTCATGTGAGAAACTGCAGAAGCTGGTGACTGAGTTTGGTAAAGTGTGTGGAAGAAGAAAGTTAAGAGTAAATGTGAATAAGAGCAAGGTTATTAGGTACAGTAGGGTTGAGGGTCAAGTCAATTGGGAGGTGAGTTTGAATGGAGAAAAACTGGAGGAAGTGAAGTGTTTTAGATATCTGGGAGTGGATCTGTCAGCGGATGGAACCATGGAAGCGGAAGTGGATCATAGGGTGGGGGAGGGGGCGAAAATTTTGGGAGCCTTGAAAAATGTGTGGAAGTCGAGAACATTATCTCGGAAAGCAAAAATGGGTATGTTTGAAGGAATAGTGGTTCCAACAATGTTGTATGGTTGCGAGGCGTGGGCTATGGATAGAGTTGTGCGCAGGAGGATGGATGTGCTGGAAATGAGATGTTTGAGGACAATGTGTGGTGTGAGGTGGTTTGATCGAGTAAGTAACGTAAGGGTAAGAGAGATGTGTGGAAATAAAAAGAGCGTGGTTGAGAGAGCAGAAGAGGGTGTTTTGAAATGGTTTGGGCACATGGAGAGAATGAGTGAGGAAAGATTGACCAAGAGGATATATGTGTCGGAGGTGGAGGGAACGAGGAGAAGAGGGAGACCAAATTGGAGGTGGAAAGATGGAGTGAAAAGGATTTTGTGTGATCGGGGCCTGAACATGCAGGAGGGTGAAAGGAGGGCAAGGAATAGAGTGAATTGGAGCGATGTGGTATACAGGGGTTGACGTGCTGTCAGTGGATTGAATCAAGGCATGTGAAGCGTCCGGGGTAAACCATGGAAAGCTGTGTAGGTATGTATATTTGCGTGTGTGGACGTGTGTATGTACATGTGTATGGGGGGGGGTTGGGCCATTTCTTTCGTCTGTTTCCTTGCGCTACCTCGCAACCGCGGGAGACAGCGACGAGGTATAAAAAAAAAAAAAAAAAAATATATATATATATATATATATATATATATATATATATATATATATATATATATATATATATATATATATATATATATATGCATGTGTGTGTGTGTCTTTTTGCGTGTGTGTGTGTAAAGAACTCAATAGGAAGATGAAACTTATAGAAAGAGTAGAACAGTATCATCTTACCATAAGTATTTCAATGTTATCTTTCACGAAAAAAAAAACAAAACAAGAAATATGTTAACATAAAGAAAGACTTCCATCTTTCAAGTAATATCGATGGAAGATATGGATGAATGAACATAATTTGCCCCTTGATGTTCTGGCGAGTGTGTTTAACCTTGTCTCTTCAAACAATACATCAATAACGTGATTTCTTTTTTAGTTGGCACCGAACAAGGGCAGACGATCTTATTTAACTTTCATATCGTCCGTGTTGGTAATACTTATTTTCTGATGCTTCATTTATGATTTTGTTACAAAAATCATCGTCTTACACAAAGGAACAGGTTCTACCATTGCTTCTAAATGAAATCATGACTTGTTATCGATTTCAGTCACAGAATATTTCCCAGGATATTCATATCAGAATCAAAGTTCTGTTTTCTATGTGCTATTATAAAACTACCTCAGGAGGGAAAACGTATCCTATCCTTGTAGGGTCATAAGGTCTGTCGGTGAGGCCCACGTATTGCAGACATGGACACTCCTGAAGAATCGTGAGTCAAATCACAAGATGTTGTCTGGCTCGTCCTGTCACATCTTTGGTGCTTCACCCCAGCCGATGGTTGGTGCCTCTATAACAATCAGCTGAAGGAACAGCTTCGGACTGTCCGTTTAGGAGAGTATATGGAAATCAAGGGTAGAAGTGAAGAGATGGTCTTCTGCAGAGGAAACGTTAGATTCAAAGACCACGAATGATGCAGATGTAAACTTGAGGCTGGTTAAGGAAACCCTGGTACCCAACTGGTGGTGCCATTCCGATTCGTCACTGGAGAAACTGGAACACGATGAACAGTCATCCTTTTATTTAGGGAAAAAAAAGGGGAAAAACGTGAGAGGAGAGAGGTACGTGTGTGTGTGTGTGTGTGTGTGTGTGTGTGTGCGTGTGTATCATTTAGGAATGTGTTGTGATAGGCATAGAGAGGGAGTGAGTTTCTGTATCTTATGCCGGCAACTCAAGAGCGAGTCATGCAAAAGGAGCAAATAACAGGGAACTGAGTCAGGGTGGGGTACGTGACAAAGGGCACGGTGCTAGCTCAGTGTATCACTTGTCTTTCCCTTAACCAGATGGTTCTACTTCCCTGGATAACGGATGCTTGTCACTAATTCATAGGGGACACCCACCACACCATCTACAAAAAACAAATACATAAATTTAAACTTGTACTTACATACCATCGATAAATCGAATAAACACATACGGGTGTATGAACGCTCATTTGTTGTTTACTACTTTTGGTATGAAGCAGCTTTCCTTACTAGTGATATTACAGTATTTGGAGAAAAGAGTAAGTGCTTGTGAGGGTATTTTGAGGATTCAAACATTATTTTCGTTTCTAAGGAAGGCGATATTGATGGGGCTTATTGATATAATTGTAGATATGACGTTAATGAATGGAAGAACAAGTCAAACTCTCAGAAACGTCATCATGATGTATTAAAGTTATACCTAAACTTCTATAGAAATTTAGGTTCATATAAGAGAGACACCAATATTAAACTGGTCTGGTTTTGGCGAGCTCATGTAACAGAAGGGCAAACGATCGCTTGGTCTATCGCCTGTGTGTTGACAGATGAGCATTTCGCACAAAGCCTATTCCTGGGTGTGTTTCATATATTTCGACCGCACTCTTGAAAAATCAAGAGGGTTTAGGCTGCTTTGGAGATCCAATAAAGAGAGCTGCGCTGATTCTTCACCCATGTGCACCTCAGTTAACCCCATGTTTTCCCAGATAATCAAAATCTTACCTTATACAGTGTCGTAAACTGAATATTCAAAATCTGACTTCTGAACCTTTATCATGTTCTCTGAGCATTGTACTACCACGATGGGGCAAAGTTACTCAACAATCAAAATTAGTTGCCATACGCAGGTAACATGAAAATCGCATAAATGTAAATGTAATGAATGGTTAATTGTGTCATTTCTTTAGCTCCTACATAAAGTCGTTTTCGCAGCAAATCCTACATCCTCCTACAATATTTCTTCTTTTTTTTTTTCATACTATTCGCTATTTCCCGCGATAGCGAGGTAGCGTTAAGAACAGAGGACTGGGCCTTTGAGGGAATATCCTCACCTGGACCTCTTCTCTGTTCCTTCTTTTGGGAAAAAAAAGAAAAAAAAAAAAAACGAGAGGGGAGGATTTCCAGCCCCCCGCTCCCCTCCCTTTTAGTCGCCTTCTACGACACGCAGGGAATACGTGGGAAGTATTCTTTCTCCCCTATCCCCAGGGGAGAGGGCGAAAATCCTGGGAGCCTTGAAGAATGTGTGGAAGTCGGGAACATTATCTCGGAAAGCAAAAATGGGTATGTTTGAAGGAATAGTGGTTCCAACAATGTTCTATGGTTGCGAGGCGTGGGCTATGGATAGAGCTGTGCGCAGGAGGGTGGATGTGCTGGAAATGAGATGTTTGAGGACAATGTGTGGTGTGAGGTGGTTTGATCGAGAAGTAATGTAAGGAAGAGAGAGATGTGTGGAAATAAAAAGAGCGTGGTTGAGAGAGCAGAAGAGGGTGTTTTGAAATGGTTTGGGCACATGGAGAGAATGAGTGAGGAAAGATTGACCAAGAGGATATATGTGTCGGAGGTGGAGAGAACGAGGAGAAGTGGGAGACCAAATTGGAGGTGGAAAGATGGAGTGAAAAAGATTTTGAATGATCTGGGCCTGAGCATGCAGGAGGGTTAAAGGCGGGCAAGGAATAGAGTGAATTGGATCGATGTGGTATACCGGGGTTGACGTGCTGTCAGTGGATTGAATCAGGGCAAGTGAAGCGTCTGGGGTAAACCATGGAAAGTTGTGTGGGGCCTGGATGTGGAAAGGGAGCTGTGGTTTCGGGCATTATTGCATGACAGCTAAAGACTGAGTGTGAACGAATGGGGCCTTTGTTGTCTTTTCCTATTGCTACCTCGCACACATGAGGGGGGAGGGGAATGGTCTTCCATGTGTGGCGAGGTGGCGATGGGATTGAATAAAGGCAGATAGTGTGAATTGTGTGCATGGGTATATATGTATGTGTCTGTGTATGTATATATATGTGTACATTGAAAGGTATAGGCATGTATATTAGCGTGTGTGGACGTGTATGTATATACATGTGTATGGGGGTGGGTCGGGCTATTTCTTTTGTCTGTTTCCTTGTGCTACCTCGCAAACGCGGGAGACAGCGACAAAGCAAAATAAATAAATAAAATATATACATATATATATATATATATATATATATATATATATATATATATATTCGGAAGGATCACAATTTTGTGCGTGATCAAGATATTCCTATGAGTCCACTAGGAAAATGAAACACGATAATTTCCCAAGTGCACTTTCCTGATGATATGATTATTAAACAAAAGTACACTTGGGGATAAGGGAGAAAGAATACTTGCCACGTATTCCCTGCGTGTCGTAGAAGGCGACTAAAAGGGAAGGAGCGGAGGGCTGAAAATTTTCCCCTCTCGTTTTTTTTCTTCTATTATTCCAAAAGAAGAAACAGAGAAGGGGATCAGGTGAGGATATTCCCTCAAAGTCCCAGTCCTCTGTTCTTAGCGCTACCTCGCTAATGCTGGAAATGGCGAATAGTTTGAAACAAAAAAAAAATGTATATATATACATATATACACACACACACACACACATATATATATATATATATATATATATATATATATATATATATATATATATATATATATATATATATATATATATATATATATATTTATTATATCTATTTATTATACTTTGTCGCTGTCTCCCGCGTTTGCGAGGTAGCGCAAGGAAACAGACGAAAGAAATGGACCAACCCCCCCCATACACATGTATATACATACATCCACACACGCAAATATACATACCTACACAGCTTTCCATGGTTTACCCAAACGCTTCACATGACTTGATTCAATCCACTGACAGCACGTCAACCCCTGTATACCACATCGCTCCAATTTACTCTATTCCTTGCCCTCCTTTCACCCTCCTGCATGTTCAGGCCCCGATCACAAAATCTTTTTCACTCCATCTTTCCACCTCCAATTTGGTCTCTCCTCTTGGTCAATCTTTCCTCACTCATTCTCTCCATGTGCCCAAACCACCTCAAAACACCCTCTTCTGCTCTCTCAACCACGCTCTTTTTATTTCCACACATCTCTCTTACCCTCACGTTACTCACTCGATCAAACCACCTCACACCACACATTGTCCTCAAACATCTAATTTCCAGCACATCCATCCTCCTGCGCACAACTCTATCCATAGCCCACGCCTCGCAACCATACAACATTGTTGGAACCACTATTCCTTCAAACATAACCATTTTTGCTTTCCGAGATAATGTTCTCGACTTCCACACATTCTTCAAGGCCCCCAGAATTTCCACCCCCTCCCCCACCCTATGATCCACTTCCGCTTCCATGGTTCCATCCGCTGCCAGATCCACTCCCAGATATCTAAAACACTTCACTTCCTACAGTTTTTCTCCATTCAAACTCACCTCCCAATTGACTTGACCCTCAACCCTACTGTACCTAATAACCTTGCTCTTATTCACATTTGCTCTTAACTTTCTTCTCCCACACACTTTACCAAACTCAGTCACCAGCTTCTGCAGTTTCTCACATGAATCAGCCACCAGCGCTGTATCATCAGCGAACAACAACTGACTCACTTCCCAAGCTCTCTCATCCCCAACAGACTTCATACTTGCCCCTCTTTCCAAAACTCTTGCATTTACCTCCCTAACAACCCCATCCATAAACAAATTAAACAACCATGGAGACATCACACACCCCTGCCGCAAAAGTACATTCACTGAGAACCAATCACTTTCCTCTCTTCCTACACGTACACATGCCTTACATCCTCGATAAAAACTTTTCACTGCCTCTAACAACCCTCCTCCCACACCATATATTCTTAATACCTTCCACAGAGCATCTCTATCAACTCTATCATATTCCTTCTCCAGATCCATAAATGCAAAGTGGTGTGCAAAGTGGTGTGCAAAGTGAGAGGGTTAGGGAAAATGATTTGGTAAACAGAGAAGAGGTAGTGAAAGCTTCGCGGAAGATGAAAGCCGGCAAGGCAGCAGGTTTGGATGGTATTGCAGTGGAATTTATTAAAAAAGGGGGTGACTGTATTGTTGACTGGTTGGTAAGGTTATTTAATGTATGTATGACTCATGGTGAGGTGCCTGAGGATTGGCGGAATGCGTGCATAGTGCCATTGTACAAAGGCAAAGGGGATAAGAGTGAGTGCTCAAATTACAGAGGTATAAGTTTGTTGAGTATTCCTTGTAAATTATATGGGAGGGTATTGATTGAGAGGGTGAAGGCATGTACAGAGCATCAGATTGGGGGAGAGAAGTGTGGTTTCAGAAGTGGTAGAGGATGTGTGGATCAGGTGTTTGCTTTGAAGAATGTATGTGAGAAATACTTAGAAAAGCAAATGGATTTGTATGTAGCATTTATGGATCTGGAGAAGGCATATGATAGAGTTGATAGAGATGCTCTGTGGAAGGTATTAAGAATATATGGTGTGGGAGGAAAGTTGTTAGAAGCAGTGAAAAGTTTTTATCGAGGATGTAAGGCATGTGTACGTGTAGGAAGAGAGGAAAGTGATTGGTTCTCAGTGAATGTAGGTTTGCGGCAGGGGTGTGTGATGTCTCCATGGTTGTTTAATTTGTTTATGGATGGGGTTGTTAGGGAGGTAAATGCAAGAGTTTTGGAAAGAGGGGCAAGTATGAAGTCTGTTGGGGATGAGAGAGCTTGGGAAGTGAGTCAGTTGTTGTTCGCTGATGATACAGCGCTGGTGGCTGATTCATGTGAGAAACTGCAGAAGCTGGTGACTGAGTTTGGTAAAGTGTGTGGAAGAAGAAAGTTAAGAGTAAATGTGAATAAGAGCAAGGTTATTAGGTACAGTAGGGTTGAGGGTCAAGTCAATTGGGAGGTGAGTTTGAATGGAGAAAAACTGGAGGAAGTGAAGTGTTTTAGATATCTGGGAGTGGATCTGGCAGCGGATGGAACCATGGAAGCGGAAGTGGATCATAGGGTGGGGGAGGTGGCGAAAATTCTGGGGGCCTTGAAGAATGTGTGGAAGTCGAGAACATTATCTCGGAAAGCAAAAATGGGTATGTTTGAAGGAATAGTGGTTCCAACAATGTTGTATGGTTGCGAGGCGTGGGCTATGGATAGAGTTGTGCGCAGGAGGATGGATGTGCTGGAAATGAGATGTTTGAGGACAATGTGTGGTGTGAGGTGGTTTGATCGAGTGAGTAACGTAAGGGTAAGAGAGATGTGTGGAAATAAAAAGAGCGTGGTTGAGAGAGCAGAAGAGGTTGTTTTGAAGTGGTTTGGGCACATGGAGAGAATGAGTGAGGAAAGATTGACCAAGAGGATATATGTGTCGGAGGTGGAGGGAACGAGGAGAAGAGGAAGACCAAATTGGAGGTGGAAAGATGGAGTGAAAAAGATTTTGTGTGATCGGGGCCTGAACATGCAGGAGGGTGAAAGGAGGGCAAGGAATAGAGTGAATTGGAGCGATGTGGTATACCGGGGTTGACGTGCTGTCAGTGGATTTAATCAAGGCATGTGAAGCGTCTCGGGTAAGCCATGGAAAGCTGTGTAGGTATGTATATTTGCGTCTGTGGACGTATGTATATACATGTGTGTGGGTGGGGTTGGGCCATTTCTTTCGTCTGTTTCCTTGCGCTACCTCGCAAACGCGGGAGACAGCGACAAAGTATAATATATAAAAAAATAAAATATATGTATATATATATATATATTGCATATGTGTATATATATATATATATATATATATATATATATATATATATATATATATATATATATATATATATATATATATATATATAGATACATATATATGTATATATATTGGAAAGGATCACAATTTTACGAGTGATCAAGATATTCCTATGAGTCCACTGGGAAAATGAAACAGGAAGAGTTCCCAAGTGCACTTTCGTGTAATAATCACATCATCAGGGGAGACACAAGAGAGAAATATAACAGTCAGTTGATATACATCGAAGAGACGAAGCTAGGACGCTATTTGGCAAACATGTGATTCAATCACCATGGAAGCGGAAGTGAATCATAGGTTGGGGGAGAGGGCGAAAATCCTGGGAGCCTTGAAGAATGTGTGGAAGTCGGGAACATTATCTCGGAAAGCAAAAATGGGTATGTTTGAAGGAATAGTGGTTCCAACAATGTTCTATGGTTGCGAGGCGTGGGCTATGGATAGAGTTGTGCGCAGGAGGGTGGATGTGCTGGAAATGAGATGTTTGAGGACAATGTGTGGTGTGAGGTGGTTTGATCGAGTAAGTAATGTAAGGGTAAGAGAGATGTGTGGAAATAAAAAGACCGTGGTTGAGAGAGCAGAGGAGGGTGTTTTGAAATGGTTTGGGCACATGGAGAGAATGAGTGAGGAAAGATTGACCAAGAGGATATATGTGTCGGAAGTGGAGGGAACGAGGAAAAGTGGGAGACCAAATTGGAGGTGGAAAGATGGAGTGAAAAAGATTTTGTGTGATTGGGGCCTGAACATGCAGGAGGGTGAAAGGAGGGCAAGGAATAGAGTGAATTGGATCGATGTGGTATACCGGGGTTGACGTGCTGTCAGTAGATTGAATCAGGGCATCTGAAGCGTCTGGGGTAAAGCATGGAAAGTTGTGTGGGGCCTGGATGTGGAAAGGGAGCTGTGGTTTCGGGCATTATTACATAACAGCTAGAGACTGAGTGTGAACGAATGGGGCCTTTGTTGTCTTTTACTAGTGCTACCTCGCACACATGAGGGGGAGGGGGATGGTATTCCATGTGTGGCGAAGTGGCGATGGGAATGAATAAAGGCAGACTGTGAATTGTGTGCATGGGTATATATGTATGAGTCTGTGTGTTTATATATATGTGTACATTGACATGTATAGGCATGTATATTAGCGTGTGTGGACGTGTATGTATATACATTGTGTATGTGGGTGGGTTGGGCCATTTCTTTCTTCTATGTCCTTGCGCTACCTCGCAAACGCGGGAGACAGCGACAAAGCAAAATAAATAAATATAAATGAATAAATAAATAAATATATATATATATATATATATATATATATATATATATATATATATATATATATATATATATAAATATATACATGTTTTTCTTTTTTGCTTTGTCGCAGTCTCCCGCGTTTGCGAGTTAGCGCAAGGAAACAGACGAAAAAAATGGCTCAACCCACCCCCATACACATGTATATACATACGTCCACACACGCAAAATATACATACCTACACAGCTTTCCATGGTTTACCCCAGACGCTTCACATGCCCTGATTCAACCCACTGACAGCACGTCAACCCCGGTATTCCACATCGATCCAATTCACTCTATTCCTTGTCCTCCTTTCACCCTCCTGCATGTTCAGGCCCCGATCACACAAAATCTTTTTCATTCCAACTTTCCACCTCCAATTTGGTCTCGCACTTCTCGTTCCCTCCACCTCCGACACATACATCCTCTTGGTCAATCTTTCCTCACTCATTCTCTCCATGTGCCCAAACCATTTCAAAACAACCTCTTCTGTTCTCTCAACCACGCTCTTTTTATTTCCACACATCTCTCTTACCCTTACGTTACTTACTCGATCAAACCACCTCACACCACACATTATCCTCAAACATCTCATTTCCAGCACATCCACCCTCCTGCGCACAACTCTATCTATAGCCCACGCCTCGCAACCATACAACATTGTTGGAACCACTATTCCTTCAAACATACCCATTTTTGCTTTCCGAGATAATGTTCTCGACTTCCACACATTCTTCAAGGCTCCCAGAATTTTCGCCCCCTCCCCCACCCAATGATCCGCTTCCGCTTCCATGGTTCCATCCGCTGCCAGATCCACTCCCAGATATCTAAAACACTTTACTTCCTCCAGTTTTTTCCATTCAAACTTACCTCCCAATTTACTTGACCCTCAACCCTACTGTACCTAATAACCTTGCTCTTATTCACATTTACTCTTAACTTTCTTCTTTCACACACTTTACCAAACTCAGTCACCAGCTTCTGCAGTTTCTCACATGAATCAGCCACCAGCGCTGTATCAACAGCGAACAACAACTGACTCACTTCCCAAGCTCTCTCATCCACAACAGACTTCATACTTGCCCCTCTTTCCAAAACTCTTGCATTTACCTCCCTAACAACCCCATCCATAAACAAATTAAACAACCATGGAGACATCACACACCCCTGCCGCAAACCTACATTCACTGAGAACCAATCACTTTCCTCCCTTCCTACACGTACACATGCCTTACATCCTCGATAAAAACTTTTCACTGCTTCTAACAACTTGCCTCCCACACCATATATTCTTAATACCTTCCACAGAGCATCTCTATCAACTCTATCATATGCCTTCTCCAGATCCATAAATGCTACATACAAATCCATTTGCTTTTCTAAGTATTTCTCACATACATTCTTCAAAGCAAACACCTGATCCACACATCCTCTACCACTTCTGAAACCACACTGCTCTTCCCCCAATCTGATGCTCTGTACATGCCTTCACCCTCTCAATCAATACCCTCCCATATAATTTACAAGGAATACTCAACAAACTTATACCTCTGTAATTTGAGCACTCACTCTTATCCCCTTTGCCTTTGTACAATGGCACTATGCAAGCATTCCGCCAATCCTCAAGCACCTCACCATGAGTCATACATACATTGAATAACCTTACCAACCAGTCAATAATACAGTCACCCCCTTTCATAATAAATTCCACTGCAATACCATCCAAACCTGCTGCCTTTCTGGCTTTCATCTTCCGCAAAGCTTTTACTACCTCTTCTCTGTTTACCAAATAATTTTCCCTAACACTCTCACTTTGCACACCACCTCGACCAAAACACCCTATATCTGCCACTCTATCATCAAACACATTCAACAAACCTTCAAAATACTCACTCCATCTCCTCACATCACCACTACTTGTTATCACCTCCCCATTTGCGCCCTTCACTGAATTTCCCATTTGCTCCCTTGTCTTACGCACTTTATTTACCTCCTTGCAGATCATCTTTTTATTCTCCCTAAAATTTAATGATACTCTCTCACTCCAACTCTCATTTGCCCTCTTTTTCACCTCTTGCACCTTTCTCTTGACCTCCTGTCTCTTTCTTTTATACATCTCCCACTCAATTGCATTTTTTCCCTGCAAAAATCGTCCAAATGCCTCTCTCTTCTCTTTCACTAATAATCTTACTTCTTCATCCCACCACTCACTACCCTTTCTAATCAACCCACCTCCCACTCTTCTCATGCCACAAGCATCTTTTGCGCAATCTATCACTGATTCCCTAAATACATCCCATTCCTCCCCCACTCTCCTTACTTCCATTGTTCTCACCTTTTTCCATTCTGTACTCAGTCTCTCCTGGTACTTCCTCACTCAAGTCTCCTTCCCAAGCTCACTTACTCTCACCACCCTCTTCACCCCAACATTCACTCTTCTTTTCTGAAAACCCATACAAATCTTCACCTTTGCCTCCACAAGATAATGATCAGACATCCCTCCAGTTGCACCTCTCAGCACATTAACATCCAAAAGTCTCTCTTTCGCGCGCCTGTCAATTAACACGTAATCCAATAACGCCCTCTGGCCATCTCTCCTACTTACATACGTATACTTATGTATATCTCGCTTTTTAAACCAGGTATTCCTAATCACCAGTCCTTTTTCAGCACATAAATCTACAAGCTCTTCACCATTTCCATTTACAACACTGAACACCCCATGTATACCAATTATTCCCTCAACTGCCACATTACTCACCTCTGCATTCAAATCACCCATCACTATGACCCGGTCTCGTGCATCAAAACCACTAACACACTCACTCAGCTGCTCCCAAAACACTTGCCTCTCTTGATCTTTCTTCTCATGCCCAGGTGCATATGCATATATATATAAAGGGTAAAGGGGAGGCGTGGTTTGGGAATGTCTTGGGAGTAAAGTCAGGGGTTAGTGAGAAGACAAGAGCAAGGGAAGAAGTAGCACTACTCCTGAAACAGGAGTGATGGGAGTTTGTGAGATAGTGTAAGAAAGTAAACTCTAGATTGATATAGGTAAAACTGAAAGTGGATGGAGAGAGATGGTGAATATTGGTTCATGACAGTCAAGTGTTTTGGGAGCACCTGAGTGAGTGTGTTGTAAATGGAAATGGTGAAGAGCTTGTAGATTTATGTGCTGAAAAAGGACTGGTGATTGGGAATACCTGGGCTAAAAAGAGAGATATACATAAGTATACGTATGTAAGTGGGAGAGATGGCCAGAGAGCGTTATTGGATTACTTGTTAATTGATGGGCGCGCGAAAGAGAGACTTTTGGATGTTAATGTTCTGAGAGGTGCAACTGGA
>NC_092278.1:30554600-30599600 GCF_036320965.1 Panulirus ornatus
GAGAGAGCGCCAGGAATCACATAGAGACCCATCCACTCACATACAAATACATACACAAATTCATACATGAACATATACATATATACACATATATACATACATATATACATACACATACATATACAGATATATACATGTATACATTCATACTTGCTCGCTTTTATCCATTCATGGCGCCACCGTGCCCAGCAGAAAACAGCTTCGCCACTCTACGTCTGCGAGGTATCGCCAAGGAAATATACGATCATAGGCCACATCCGTTCACATCCATTCTCTAGCCGTCATGTGTGATGCATCGAAACCACAGCTTCCTATCCACATCCAGACCCTGCAGAATTTTACTTGGTTTACCCTAGCCGTTTCACATTCTCTAGTTTTCAGTCCACTGAAGACAGGTCGACGCCGGTATACCATATCGTTCCAATACACTCCATTCCTTACTCTCCTTTCACCCTCCAGCACGTTCAGGTCTCGATCGCTCAAAATCTTTTTCACTCCATCCTTGTACCTCCAGTTTGATCTCCTGCTTCCCCTTATTCCCTCCACCTCTGATATATATTCCCTCTTTATTAACCTTTCCTCACTTATTCTCTCCATGTCTCCAAACCATTTCAACACACCCACTTCTGCTCTCTTTTCATTTTCACATATCTCTCTTACCTTTTCATCATATTCGATGAAACCTCCTCACACTACATATTGTCCTCAAACATTTCATTTCCAAAACATCCACCGTTTTCCACGCAATCATATCTATAGCTCATGCCTTGCAACCATAAAGTACTTTGAAACTACTATTCCTTCAAACATACCCATTTTTGCTTTCCTAGATTACGGATCCTCTTTCCATACATTCTTCATGTCTCCCAGAACCTTCGTTCAGTAGCACACCGTGTGACCCATTTTCGCTTCCACAGCTCTATTCGCTGCCATGTCCACTCTTACATATCTAAGAATCTCCACTTCCTCCAGTTTTTCTCCTTTCAAAGTCACATCACAACTATCTTATACACGGATTTAATTGAAACAAAATTACTATAGTGTATCGTATATACTCAGGCAGCCTGCTTTAAGTATGTAGATGATATTCTTTGTTTTGGCCAACAAGTGAATATTTACAGATATCTCGCCTTTTGCTTAATGACTAAATACTTTCTAGCATATTTACTGTAAAATTGGAAAATGTTTGTACGTTACCATTTTTCGGTTGATTGATCGATAGTATTGGAGACTTGTTTAAGTTTATCATTTTTAGATAATCCACCAATATTTGTTTTTATATTCATCCTTTCTAAACTCAACATGATAGAATTAAAGTCATCATTCCAGTCGATGTTCCTTAGGGTATTGCCTATATGCAGTCTACAATTTGTTGGCGAGTTTCAGATGATATGTTCTACTGGATTCATGTTAAAGAATCTTAGATCTTTCATTCATATATCTCTTCTGTCGGCAAAGAAGTCATATTATAGAATTAACCCTAAAGTTCCCCCTGATACCAAGAATCTTTTGGTTTTCTCATTTAAATATGATAATGTCTTAGTTTTTAACATATTCACAGCCTTTAATGTGAATGTAGCTCTCAGCAATAACAATACTATTAAGAATATCTTAAAAAACTCACCAGATAACTCTGCGGGTTGTGTTTACAGACTACCTTGTCACTCACCAGATAACTGTGGGTTGTGTTTACAGACTACCTTGTCAAAGCTGCTATATATCTTATAATGGGCGGACTGGTAAGAATCTCTGTGCTGGACTTAAACAACATGAATATCATATAAGCACAGGAAAGGATTCAAATGCTTTGCTTAATCATGTTAGATATCATGACATTTTCACTGATTAGAACATCACTAATGTAGTTATAACCTGTGAGTGCGTGATTCAAGAGGGGTGTCACTGAACTTTCTCTTATCAATTTCACAAACAATTACAACTTGAGTATTAGTGAAGGTCTTGATTAACTAGATAGCTTTCCCGCAGGCAAAATCTTTCAAGGGTCTCTTCTCTTATCCTCATAACTTTTAAGACAGGCACCGTGCCAGACCCGAGAAACCACAAACCACAAATACTTGTGCACCAACGGAGTCTTAGCTCCATCTCTCTTATCTATACTCTTACTGTTCTGAGTCTCCTCTCTCATTTTTGTATCTCCCCTGAGGATGTAATAATTCACGAGAGTATTCCTATTGCTGAAGGCTGCATTTTCATTAAAAGATTTAAGTAAGTTGGGGACTAAAGTAATACACATCACTAAATTAGAGAATCAAAATGCTTTAAGTATCAAGGGCAGCTTAGGAGTAGCTTTTGAATCATCTCTTTGTAAACGTATGAGATTTGTCATTGAAAGATACATTAACTTGGATCCAATAGAATATATCTTCTCGACTTATAGTTTATAAATTCTGGACTGCATGAACGTAATGCCCTAAGGAACATCGACTGGAGTGAACAGTGTTTAACTCATGTTTGAGCTGATTAGTGATCAATACAAGAACAAACATTGGTGGGTTTTCTGTAGATAATAATCATGTTTCCAACACTATGTGGATCTTGTAATCTAAAAAGGGTTAAATACAATGATTTTCCACTTCCACAGTAAATTTGACAGAAGGTACGAAATCTTTAACAAATGGAGAATTGTTTGTAGATTTTCAATTGTTGGCCAAACACTAAGAAAATCATCTACTTAACTAAACCAGATTGCCTTAAGGGGTAAGAAATTCCTGAGTAATTTTGCTTCGAAGAATTTCATGTATAATTTGATTTATACCAAACTTCAGAACATAACATTCTCCATTAAAAGATATTGCATTCTCAATTAAAAGAAACTGAAATACACAGTCTTTTATACATAGAATTTGAAACAGGTACATCAAGATTATCCAAAGCATGAACCAGATATTCCAATGGGTTATCCAGTGGAGCTTTTTTGAACAAAGATAACACAAAAAAAAATTTCAAGTCTAGAATAAACATTGACCTGGATATCATTAAGCTTGTTAACTAAATCTATATTGTTCATGATGTTAAGTCTTGGTATATTACCTAAAGAATCTGTTCAAGATTTCTTGGTTGGTGAACGTAGTATTGCTTGACGTTGATGGCTATAATGGCTATAATGACCTTGGCAGTTGATAATCCCATAAACCCAGACAACCAACCAATATTAGAAAGCTGCTACTGGGGAATCCAGTTGACTACGTCCTCTCGGCAACCATGAATGAGAAGGAAATTATGGCGATACGTCCAAACTATATTCACTAACCAGAAAATCTTTAATTCCTTTTTCAGGTGTTATAGATAATGCTTGGGCCACATACACTCTCACAATGTGAGAGTGTATGTGGTGTGCTGTACCTACTAACATGGAAGAATTCATATACTATATACATTGATACAGAAGAATCTATTTCCTGTTTCAAAGAAAGAAGAATACTCTGGATCTAACCGTAGAACTTTTTTCATTACATGAAATTGTTAAAATGACTTGTTTTAAAAGCTAGTCTGAGTTTCAGTTTCTGAAATCATACTGAATATTATATTCAGCTAACTGTCATAAATATGGAATAATGTAAATTTGAAAGCCACTTTTGAAAGTATTGGATAGGACATCAACCGGGTGTTGCAACTGTGAAATCTTCACTAACAAGAGTATGGAAGGTACAGACACTATCTTCTGTACATATGTATTCCATGAAGTGCTCAGAGATTACTTTCTTGGTGAATAATTTCGTACAAGGCTCTTCCAGATGATCAATTCCGGTTATCGATTGCTAATTAAGACTGTCCAACTCAGGATTTCATCAATAAACACCTTCGCAATACAATACATAATGCCATTTCTTTTTAAAGGCAACTTTACACCATAATAAATTACCTAACGTGGTTGTCTCAACACTCTCATCTCTTGGTCATTAGTTGGTTATTATGCTGAAAGACATGGTAGTAAAAGAAACCAAAGTTTATATCTTAAGTATCATATTTTAATCATTTGATATATGTATATAAGTGTATATATATATATTTATTAATCTAATAAGCGTATGTTCCATATCAAATCAAAAGCAGAGCCCCAGTTTCATTACCCAGGGTTCGATGACATGACAGTGGTTGAAATTATTGCAGCCTCGGTAAGAGTTGAGAGAGAGAGAGAGAGAGAGAGAGAGAGAGAGAGAGAGAGAGAGAGAGAGAGAGAGAGAGAGAGAGAGAGAGAGAGAGAGAGAGAGAGAGAGAGAGAGAGAGAGAGAGAGAGAGAGAGAAACGGATGCTCGATGGAGTTCGAAGAATAAGTCGCAGAGGATCCAAGTTACGAGTGATGGTTCAGATCATGTGGCTTAGGGGGGACCATAGGTAGTGCTTGGAGTCTTGGGAGCGGGTCGGGAGATGGGCCTCAGCTCAGGACGAGGTGCGCTACCTGCACCGAAGCCTCCGGTACCTGAACCACCGAAGCTTCCGGTACTTGAACCACCGAAGCCTGCGCCTGAACCAGAACCAGAGGCACCACCATATGAACCACGTCCACCACCAGCGCCAGAACCACCGAAACCTCCAGCACCTGAGCCACCAAAACCTGCACCTGAACCAGAACCAGTGGAACCACCATGTGATCCACGTCCACTTCCAGCGCCTGATCCACCGAAGCCTCCAGCGCCTGAACCACCGAATCCTGCACCTGAACCAGATCCAGAGGCACCACCGTATGATCCACGGCCACCTCCAGCACCAGAACCAGCAAAGCCTCCGGCACCAGAACCACCGAAGCTTCCAGCACCAGAACCACCAAAGCCTCCAGCGCCTGAACCAGCACCAGAACCACCGAAGCCTCCAGCGCCTGACCCAGAACCAGAGGCACCACCATATGATCCACGGCCACCTCCAGCACCTGAACCACCGAAGCTTCCTGCACCAGAACCACCGAAGCCTCCAGAGCCTGACCCAGAACCAGAGGCACCACCAAATGATCCACGGCCACCTCCAGCACCAGAACCACCGAAGCTTCCAGCACCAGAACCACCAAAGCCTCCAGCGCCTGAACCAGCACCAGAACCACCGAAGCCTCCAGCGCCTGACCCAGAACCAGAGGCACCACCATATGATCCACGGCTACCTCCAGCACCTGAACCACCGAAGCTTCCAGCACCAGAACCACCAAAGCCTCCAGCGCCTGAACCAGCACCAGAACCACCGAAGCCTCCAGCGCCTGACCCAGAACCAGAGGCACCACCATATGATCCACGGCCACCTCCAGCACCTGAACCACCGAAGCCTCCGGCACCAGAACCACCGAAGCTTCCAGCACCAGAACCACCAAAGCCTCCAGCGCCTGAACCAGCACCAGAACCACCGAAGCCTCCAGCTCCTGAACCACCGAAGCCTCCAGCGCCTGACCCAGCACCAGAGGCACCACCATATGACCCACGTCCACCTCCAGCAGCGTCCTCCTGACGTGCCTTCTCGATCTGAGCGATAGCATGGGCTGGCAGAGGATGGGGAGTGGGCAACAAGTCAGACTCCACCCGGTATCCATCTTCGTCAGCTACGAAGTTGAAAACAGCAGGAGTCCCATCAGGGAAAGTAAATCTGGAATGAAAATGACAGTGAATAGCTTCATTCTGAAATGTCAGTGTCTGAGTGTTACCTGAAAGAATATTACAAAATAATTCGTACTTCTGCTAATCTTAATGATTACTTACGACCATCCTCCTTGGGATGCCACAGCTCCTGTCACTCCCTGGGGGGCGCCTTGCTCATTGCGACTGATGCCATCACCAGTCTCAAACTCGAAGTAGTAGTTGCCGAACTGATCAGGTCCCTCACGTTCATCCTTCAGGATGGGAACGACAGGACCTGAAGGCCTGTAGGATCCGGCAGCAGAGCTCCCACTGCCAACACCTCCAAAGCCTCCGCCAGATGAGCCTCCAAAACCTCCTGTTGACGAGGTTCCAAAACTACTCTGGAAACCCCCGCCAGTTGAGCTCCCTCCACCTGAACCTCTATAGGCTCCACCACCTTGGGAACCAGCTGATGACCCTCCAAATCCTCCGCCCGTAGAACCGCTGGACCCTCTACTTCCTGTTGAGCCCCCGAAGCCCCCGCCAGTCCCTCTTCCAAAACCACCACTGCCACCTGAGCTTCCGAAGCCTCCGCCAGAGCCACCTTCACTACCTCTCTGAGGAGCACCGTATGAAGTAGATGGTCGTGGACTGTACTGTGGTTCGGACGCTGCTACCACGACCAGGGCGCACAACACCACCTTCTGAAAAGAAAAGAAACATACCATCTTAGGAAATATCTTGCCAGGAAATATCTTTCAGGGAATGTTTCTTGGAAATATCTGACCACTGTATCAATGAGTATGTTGTGAAATTTTGCTTCATCCTACCATCCCACTGTCCCAGTACATCATCATATTTAAGATCCGAGTCACTGAAGACGTTAGTACTTATAAGAAATATGGATGTATGAAATGTTGAAGAAACAAGTATATGAATCGAAGACAAACAAGAGGCTGAGAGTGAACTGGAAGTGTTGGGTATAGAGGAGGGATGCGGCAAGGAAGGGTCATCAGCAGTGAGGAGGTCGTGGAGTGTACGACCTCACAATATTTCCAGGTGGATTAAGACGTCTCTTCATGTTTTCTTTACATATTTATATATATATATATATATATATATATATATATATATATATATATATATATATATATATATATATATATATATATATATATATATATATATATATATATATATATATATATATATATATATATATATATATATATATATATATATATATATATATATACATATATATACATATATATATGTATATATATATGTATATACATATGCATAGCTGACTGAGGTACTATTACATGTCCCATAAGGATGCTGTTGGATATTAACCACTAGATCACGATCGTGATGGACCAGAACTCTGACACAAGCACCACAAAGACTGAGAGGCATAGATTCACAAAGGTAATTTAAAATTTCTCATTCTCCAGTTATGTATATTGATATATGGGTTACCATACTTGCTGGGCGTTCAATGAATTGGTTCTTTGCATACGCGGAGAAAGAATCATTCACCTTGTACCTAACGTCGCTAGAAAGTGAAACTGTCTTCAATCGATAACGAGGTTTCGACGAAGCCATGAGCCATATTTTGTCACATATTAGTGGATACTAAACCTAGCATTGCCTCCTTTGGCACAGATGTATGTAATAGCAATACAAGCTATGTTCAAGGCCCCCCAGCGAGAGCATGTGCTGCGCTGAAGACTTTAAACCGAGGGATGATATGGTAAAAGTTTCTCCTCAACAAAGGCGCGCTGCGCTGAAGTTCCCCTAACCTTGTTATAAGATTTAGGCTACGGCATGCTATGTTTATGGTCTCCACATCTAACGCAAGGGATGTTGAGCATCGAAGCTTAGGCATGCTATGTGGGAAGATGAATATTGGCGAAGACTTGCTGTGTTAAAGACTTCAACTAAAGTATGCTATGATGAGAATCCTAAATATTATGCTAGGATAAAGATCCCAGCCAAGGTATATTATGATGAAAACCCTATTTTACGCTATGTTCAAGATAAAACCTAAAGGCATCCATTGATGCGAATCTTATGACGTGCCACGATCAAGATCCCAATTAAAAACATACTGTGATGAAAATCCTATGTTATACCATGAAGATCCCAACTAAAGGTGTGCTATGATGAAAAATCTCCTCTGTGGTATACTACGTCCATGACCCCAGATAAAGGAGGGGAAAAAAGGAAGAAAAAAAACACTGCCACAAGAGGAAAACTTAGTGACTGCAACCGACACATGCATAAAAACCATAGACACACACACACACAAACACACACACACACACACACACACACACACTGTGTTTCTTAAGCAAGGAAAAACCAGGTTCTTGAGATATGGACTATGATATCGATGGGGCCTTACCAGCAACATCTTCGCCAGATGAGGGAGTCGGAACGAATGTAGCGTGTTCCGTGACCTGACGATCTTATATACCCGTAACCTCGCACGCTGAGCCACGCCATTGCCAACCCCACTCGACCCATCTCCTGGGGGATGGGGGTAAGGGAGCCCTTTCACTCCAGGCAAACCGTCATGCGCTCAGTGACGGGAGACCTTCGGCAAAGGAGGGAGGAGGAGGGGGAGAGATAATATTGTGGGGGGGGGGGAGAAAGACAGAGAGAGAGAGAGAGAACGATTCATGAGTAATGAGGAAATGTTGCAGTGTCATGTAGAGTAATATCGGTACATGTCCTGGAGGGGTAATCTTCAGTGTACTCCTCCCGGAAGTATGAGGACATTATAGACACTGTGTGCTGTGCTGCGCTGTGTTCATCCGCTCGTCATATAAGGACAGCCTTCAGATTTTGAAATAGTCATGTTATACCTTCAACTGATGCAGTGGCTTTCACCGGGTGCTTGGTGAAGCAAACCGAAAATCAGGGAGCTCTTTTCATAAACAAATGAATAAATGAATATATATATATATATATATATATATATATATATATATATATATATATATATATATATATATATATATATATTCTTTCTTTTCTTTTAAACTATTCGCCATTTC
Organism: Panulirus ornatus; assembly: GCF_036320965.1. NCBI lineage: Eukaryota > Metazoa > Arthropoda > Malacostraca > Decapoda > Palinuridae > Panulirus > Panulirus ornatus. The sequence goes on from NC_092278.1 coordinate 30,563,224, forward strand.
CCGCGTTAGCGAGGTAGCGTTAAGAACAGAGGACTGGGCCTTTGTGGGATATCCTCACCTGGCCCCCCTCTGTTCCTCCTTTTGGAAAATTAAAAAAATAAAAAAAAAATTATTTATTATACTTTGTCGCTATCTCCCGCGATAGCAAGGTAACGCAAGGAAACAGACGTAAGAATGGCCCAACCCACCCATATACACATGTATATACATACACGTGCAAACACAGCACAAATACATATCTATACATCTCAACGTATACATATACATACACACACAGACATATATATATATATATACACAAGTACATAATTCATACTGTCTGCCCTTATTCATTTCCGTCGCCACCCCGCCACACATGAAGTGAAAACCCCCTCCTCCGCATTTGCGAGAGATAGCGCTAGGAAAAGACAACAAAGGCCACATTCATTCACACTTAGACACTAGCTGTCATGTATAATGCACCGAAACTACAGCTCCCTTTCCAAATCCAGGCCCGACAAAACTTTCCATAGTTTACCCCAGACACTTCACATGCCCTGCTTCAATCCAATGATAGCACCTCGACCCCGGTATACCACATCGTTCCAATTCACTCTATTCCTTGCACGCCTTTCACCTTTCTGCATGTTCAGGCGCCGATCACTCAAAATCTTTTTCACCCCATCTTTCCACATCCAATTTGGTCTCTCACTTCACCTCGTTCCCTCCACCTCTGATACACACATCCTCTTGGAGAATCTTCCTCACTCATTCTCTCCATGCGACCAAAACATTTCAAAACACCCTCTTCTGCTCTCTCAACCACACTCTTTTTATTACCAAACATCTCTCTTACCCTTTCATTACTTACTCGATCAAACCACCTCACACCACATATTGTCCTCAAACATCTCATTTCCAGCACATCCACCCTCCTGCGCACAACTCTATCTATAGCCCACGCTTCGCAACCATATAACATTGTTGGAACCACTATTCCTTCAAACAAACCCACTTTTGCTTTCCAAGAAAACGTTCCCGACTTAACACACATTTTTCAACGCTCCCAGAACTTTCGCCCCCTCCTCAACCCTATGATCACTTCCGCTACCATGGTTCTATCCACTGCTAAATCCACTACCAGATATCTAAAACACTTCACTTCCTCCACTTTTTCTCCATTCAAACTTACCTCCCAATTGACTTGTCCCTCAACTCTGCTGTACCTAATAACCTTGCTCTTATTCATATTTACTCTCAGCTTTCTTCTTTCACACACTTTACCAAACTCAGTCACCAGCCTCGGCAGTTTCTCACATGAATCAGCCACCAGCGATGTATCATCAGCGAACAACAACTGACTCACTTCCAAAGCTCTCTCATCCACAACAGACTGCATACTAGCCCCTCTTTCCAAGATTCTTGCATTTACCTCCCTAACAACCACATCCATAAACAAATTAAACACACATGGAGACATCAAGCACCCCTGCCGCAAAACAACATTCACTGAAGAACCAATCACTTTCCTCTCTTCCCACACGTACACATGCCTTACATCCTCGATAAAAACTTTTCACTGCTTCTAACAACTTACCTCCCACACCATATATTCTTAATACCTTCCACAGAGCATCTCTATCAACTCTATCATATGCCTTCTCCAGATCCATAAATGCTACATACAAATCCATTTGCTTTTCTAAGTATTTCTCACATACATTTTATAAAGCACACACCTGATCCACACATCCTCTACCACATCTGAAACCACACTGCTCTTCCCCAATCTGGCGCTCTGTACATGCCTTCACCCTCTCAATCAATACCCTGCCACATAATTTCCCAAGAATACTCAACAAACTTATGCCTCTGTCATTTGAGCACTCACTCTTATCCCCTTTGCCTTTGTACAATGGCATTCCGCCAGTCCTCAGGCACCTCTCCATGAGGCACACATACATTAAATAACCTTACCAACTAGTCAACAATACAGTCACCCATTCCACTGCAATACCATCCAAGCCCTCTGCCTTGCCGGCTTTCATCTTCCGCAAAGCTTTTACTACCTCTTCTCTGTTTAGCAAATTATTGTCTCTAACCCTCTCATTTTACACATCACCTCGACCAAAATACCCTATATCTGTCACTCTATCATCAAACACATTCAACAAACCTTCAAAATACTCATTCCATCTCCTTCTCACATCACTATGACTTGCTATCTCCTCCCCATTAGCCCTCTTCATTGATGTTCCCATTTGTTCCCTAGTCTTACGCACTTTATTTACCTCCTTCCGAAACATCTTTTTATTCTCCCTAAACTATAATGATACCCTCTCACCCCAACTCTCATTTGCCCTCTTTTTCGCTTCTTGCACCTTTCTCTTGAACTCCTGCCACTTTCTCTTATACGTCTCCCACTCATTTGCATTATCTCCCTGCAAAAATCGTCCAACAGCCTCTCTCTTCTCTTTTACTAATAATCTTACTTCTTCATCCCACCACTCACTACCCTTCTAATCTTCCCACCTCCCACACTTCTCATGCCACAAGCATCTTTTGCACAAGCCATCATTGCTTCCTTAAATACATCCCATTCCTCCACCACTCCCCTTACGTCCTTTGTTCTCACCTTCTTTCATTCTGTACTCAGTCTCTCCTGGTACTTCCTCACAAAGTCTCCTTCCCAAGCTCACTTACTCTCACCACTCTCTTCACTCCAACATTCTCTCTTCTTTTCTGAAAACTCTACAAATCTTCACCTTTTCCTCCACAAGATAATGATCAGATATACCTCCAGTTGCACCTCTCGGCACATGAACATCCAAAAGTCTCGCTTTCGCGCGCCTATCAATTAACTCGTAATCCAATATCGCCCTCTGGCCATTTCTCCCACTTACATACGTATACTTATGTATATCTTTCTTTTTTAACCAGGTTTTCCCAATCACTAGTCCTTTTTCAGCATATAAATCTACAAGCTCTTCACCATTTCCATTTACAACACTGAACACCCCATGTACACCAATCATTCCCTTAACTGCCACATTACTCACCTTTGCATTCAAATCATCCATCACTATAACCCGGTCTTGTGCATCAAAACTACTAACACACTCATTCAGCTGCTCCCTAATCACTTGCCTCTCATGATCTTTCTTCTCATGCCCAGGTGCATATGCACCAATAATCACCCATCTCTCTCCATCCACTTTCAGTTTTATCCATATCAATCTTGAGTTTACTTTCGTACACTCTATCACATACTCCCACCAAACCTGTTTCTGTAGTGCTACTCCTTCCCTTGCTCTTGTCCTCTCACTAACCCCTGACTTTACTCCCAAGACATTGCCAAACAACTCTTACCCTTTACCCTTGAGCTTCGTTTAACTCAGAGCCAAATCATCTAGGTTCCTATCCTCAAACATACTATCTATCTCTCCTTTTTTCTCATCTTGGTTACATCCACACACATTTTGGCACCCCAATCTGAGCCTTCGAGGAGGATGAGCACTCCCCGCGTGACTCCTTCTGTTTCCCTGTTTAGAAAAGTAAATATATATATATATATATATATATATATATATATATATATATATATATATATATATATATATATATATATATATATATATATATATATATATATATATATATATATATATATATATATATATATCGCCACCCAACAACATCAAAGGGACGCTGGTTTCGAATCCAGAACAGGGTGAAGTCTGCTCAAATATAATACCCCCGCACATCCTGGCCTCTGGGGTTACTTGATGGATGATGCCTGCGGTAAGCTGTTCAAGTTCATATGGTCTTGCGTGTGTGAGGTGTATGTACAGAATTTGCGACTCGACGGAGTGATTATTTTGAAGGTTCCTTGAATGTGTTTGATGATAGAGTGGCAGATATAGGGTGTTTTGGTCGAGGTAGTGTGCAAAGTGGGAGGGTTAGGGAGAATGATTTGGTAAAAAGAGAAGAGGTAGCGAAAGCTTTGTGGAAGATGAAAGCCGGCAAAACAGCGAGTTTGGATGGTATTGCAGTGGAATGTATTAAAAAGGGGATGACTGTATTGTTGACTGGTTGGTAAGGTTATTTAATGTATGTATGACTCATGGTGAGGTGCCTGAGGACTAGCGGAAAGCTTGCATAGTGCCATTGTACAAAGGTAAATGGGACAAAGGCGAGTGCTCAAATTGCAGAGGTATAAGTTTGTTGAGTATTCCTGAGAAATTATATGGGAGGGTATTGATTGAGAGGGTGAAAGCATGTACAGAGCATCAGATTGGGGAAGAGCAGTGTGGTTTCAGAAATAGTAGATGATGTGTGGATAAGGTGTTTGCTTTGAAGAATGTATGCGAGAAATACTTAGAAAAGTAAATGGATTTGTATGTAGCATTCATGGATCTGGAGAGGGCATATCAAAGAGTTGATAGAGATTGTGGAAGGTATTAAGAATATATGGTGTGGGAGGCATGTAAGGCATGTGTACGAGTAGGAAGAGATGAAAGTGATTGGTTTTCCGTGAATGTTGGTTTGCGGCAGGGGTGCGTGATGTCTCCATGTTTGTTTGATTTGTATATGGATGGGGTTGTTACGGAGGTGAATGCAAGAGTTTTTGAAGAGAGGGGCAAGTATGCAGTCCGTTGTGGATGAGAGAGCTTGGGAAGTGAGTCAGTTGTTGTTAGCAGATGTTACAGCGCTGGTGGCTGATTCGGGTGAGAAACTGCATAAACTGGTGACTGAATTTGGTAAAGTGTGTGAAAGAAGAAAGCTGAGAGTAAATGTTAATAAGAGTAAGGTTATTAGGGTACAGTAGGTTTGAGGGGCAAGTAAATTGGGAGGTATGTTTGAATGGAGAAAAACTGGAGGAAGTGAAGTGTTTCGGGTATCTGGGAGTGGATTTGGCAGCGGATGGAACCATGGAAGCGGCAGTGAGTCATAGGGTGGGGGAGGGGGCGAAAAATCTGGGAGCGTTGAAAAATGTGTGGAAGGCGAAAACGTTCTCTCGGAAAACAAAAGCTGGGTATGATTGAAGGAACAGTGGTTCCGACAATGTTATATGGTTGCGAGGTGTGAGCTATAGATAAAGTTGTGCGGAGGAGGGTGGATGTGCTGGTAATGAGATGTTTGAAGACAATATGTAGTGTGAGGTGGTTTGATCGAGTAAGGAATGAAAGGGTAGGAGAGATGTGTGATAATAAAAAGAGTGTGGTTGAAAGAGCAGAAGAGTGTTTTTTGAAATGGTTTGGTCACATGGAGAGAACAAGGAAGGAAAGATTGACAAAGATGATATATGTGTCAAAGGTGGAGGGAACGAGAAGTGGGAGACCAAATTGGAGGTAGAGGGTTGGAGGGAAAAAGATTTTGAGTGATCGGGGCCTGAACATGCACGAGGGTGAAAGGCGTGCAAGGAATAGAGTGAATTGGAATGATGTGGTATACCGGAGTCGACGTGCTGTCAATGGGTTGAACCACGGCATGTGAAGCGTATGGGGTAAACCATGGAAAGTTCTGTGGGGCCTGAATGTGGAAAGGGAGCTTTGGTTTCGGTGCATTATACATGACAGCTAGAGAGTGAGTGTGAACAAATGTGGCCTTTGCTGTCTTTTCCTAGTGCAACCACTCGCACATGCGGGGGGAGGTGGGTTGTCATTTCATGTGTGGCGGGATAGAGTCGGGAATGAATACTTACTCGATCAAACCACCCCACACCACATATTGTCCTCAAACATCTCATTTCCAGCACATCCACCCTCCTCCGCACAACTCTATCCATAGCCCACGCCTCGTAACCATACAACATTGTTGGAATCACTATTCCTTCAAACATACCCATTTTCGCTTTCCGAGATAATGTTCTCGACTTCCACACATTCTTCAACGCTCCCAGAATTGTCGCCCCCTCCCCCATCCTATGATTCAGTGAAGGGGGCTAATGGGGAGGTGATAACAAGTAGTGGTGATGTGAGAAGGAGATGGAGTGAGTATTTTGAAGGTTTGTTGAATTTGTTTGATGATAGAGTGGCAGATATAAGGTGTTTTGGTCGAGGTGGTATACAAAGTGAGAGGGCTAGGGAAAATGATTTGGTAAACTGGGAAGAGGTAGTAAAAGCTTTGCGAAGATGAAAACCGGCAAGGCAGCGGGTTTGGATGGTATTGCAGTGGAATTCATTAAAAAAGGGGGTGACTGTATTGTTGACTGGTTGGTAAGGTTATTTAATGTATGTATGATTCATGGTGAGGTGCCTGAGGATTGGCGGAATGTTTGCATAGTGCCATTGTACAAAGGCAAAGGGAATAAGAGTGAGTGCTCAAATTACAGAGGTATAAGTTTGTTGAGTATTCCTGGTAAATTATATGGGAGGGTATTGATTGAGAGGGTGAAGGCATGCACTGAGCATCAGACTGGGGAAGCGCAGTGTGGTTTCATAAGTGGTAGAGGATGTGTGGATCAGGTGTTTGCTTTGAAGAATGTATGTGAGAAATACTTAGAAAAGCAAATGGATTTGTATGTAGCATTTATGGATCTGGAGAAGGCATATGATAGAGTTGATAGAGATGCTCTGTGGAAGGTATTAAGAATATATGGTGTGGGAGGCAAGGTGTTAGAAGCAGTGAAAAGTTTTTATCGAGGATGTAAGGCAGGTGTACGTGTAAGAAGAGAGGAAAGTGATTGGTTCTCAGTGAATGTAGGTTTATGGCAGGGGTGTGTGATGTCTCCATGGTTATTTAATTTGTTTATGGATGGGTTTGCGTGGGAGATGAATTCAAGAGTTTTGGAAAGAGGGGCAAGTATGTAGTCTGTTGTGGATGAGAGAGCTTTGGAAGTGAGTCAGTTGTTGTTCGCTGATGATACAGAGCTGGTGGCTGATTCATGTGAGAAACTGCAGAAGCTGGTGACTGAGTTTGGTAAGGTGTGTGAAAGAAGAAAGTTGAGAGCAGATGTGAATGAGAGGAAGGTTATTAGGTACAGTAGGGTTGAGGGTCAAGTAAACTGGGAGGTAAGTCTGAATGGAGAAAAACTAGAGGAAGTGTTAGCGAGAGGAAACAGACGAAGAATGGCCCAACCCCACGTAGACACATATATATACATATACGCCCATACTCGCGCATATATATACATATACTTTTCAGCTTTTGGATATTCATGTGCTGAGAGGGGATGTCTGATTATTATCTTGTGGAGGCGAAGGTGAAGATTTGTAGAGGTTTGCAGAAAAGAAGAGAGAATGTTGGGGTGAAGGGAGTGGTGAGAGTATGTGAGCTTGGAAAGGAGACTTGTGTGAGCAAGTACCAGGAGAGATTGAGTGCAGAATGGAAAAGGAGAGATAAAATGACGTTAGGGAAGTGGAGGAGGAATGGGATGAATTTAGTGAATCAGTGAAGGCTTGCGCAAAAGATGCTTTTGGCATGAGAAAGGTGGGAGATGAGCGGATTAGAAAGCGTAGTGATTGGTAAGATGAAGAAGTAAAGTTGTTAGTGGAAGAGAAGGGAGAGGCGTTTGGACGATTTTTGCAGGGAAGTGTGCGAATGACTGGGAGATGTATAAAAGAAAGAGGCAGGAGGTCAAGAGAAAAGTGCAAGAGGTGAAAAAGATGGCAATATAGAGTTGGGGTGAGAGAGTATCACTAAACTATAGGGAGAATAAAAAGATGTTTTTGAAGGAGGTAAATAAAGTGCGTAAGACAAGACAACAAATGGGAACATCGCTGAGGAGGGCTAATAGGGAGGTAATAACAAGTAGTGGTGAAGTGAGAAGGAGATTGAGTGTCATTTTGAAGGTTTGCTGAATGTTTGATGATAGAGTGGCAGATATAGGGTGTTTTGGTCGAGGTGAAGTGCGAAGTGAGAGGGTCAGGGAGAATGGTTTGGTGAACAAAGAAGAGGTACTGAAAGCATTGCGAAAGATGAAAACCGGCAACGCGGCAGGTTGGTATGGTATTCCAGTATAGTTCATGAAAATACGGGGTGACTGTGTGGTTGACTAGTTAGTAAGGATATTCATTGTATATATGGTTTCTGGTAATGTGCCTGAGGATTGGCGGAATATGTGCATAGTACTATTGTACAAAGGCAAAGGGGATATAGGTGAATGTTCAAATTACAGAGGTATATGTTTGATGAGTATTCCTGGGAAGTTATATGAGAGCGTATTGATTGAGAGGGTGAAGGCATATACAGAGCATCAGATGGGGTAAGAGCAGTGTGGTTTGAGATGTGGTAGAGGATGTGTGGATCAGGTCTTTGCTTTGAAGAATATGTGTGATAAATACTTAGTAAAACAGATGGATTTGTGTGTAGCATTTATGGATCTGGAGAAGGCATATGATAGAGGTGATAGAGATGCTTTGTGGAAATTAAGAATATATGGTGTGGGAGGTAAGTTGCAAGAAGCAGTGAAAAAAAATTTTTTCAAGGATGTAAGGCATATGTACGAGTAGAAAGAGAGGAAAGTGATTGGTTCCCACTAAATGTCGACTTGCGACAGGGATGGGTGATGTGTCCATGGTTGTTTCATTTGTTTGTGGATGGGGTTGTTAGGGAGGTGAATGCAAGAGTTTTGGACAGAGGGGCAAGTATGCAGTCTGTTGTAGATGAGAGGGCTTGGGAAGTCCGTCATTTCTTGTTCGCTGATGATACAGCGCTGGTGGCTGATTCGGGCGAGAAACTGCAGAAGTTGGTGAATGAGTCTGGTAAAGTGTGTGAAAGAAGAAAGCTGAGAGTAAATGTGAATAAGAGCAAGGTTATTAGGTTCAGTAGGGTTGTGGGGCAAATTAATTGGGAGGTAAGTTTGAATGGAGAAAGAATGGAGGAAGTGAAGTGTTTTAGATATCTGGGAGTGGATTTAGCAGTGGATAGAACCATGGGAGCGGAAGTGAGTCACGGGGTGGGAGTGGGGGCGAAGGTTCTGGGAGCGTTGAAGAATGTGTGGAAGGCAAGAACGTAATCTCGATGGGCAAAAATGGGTATGTTTAAAGGAATAGTTGTTCCAACAATGTTATATGGTTGTGAGGCGTGGGCTACGGATAGGATTGTGCGGAGGAGGGTGTTGGAAATGAAGTGTTTGAGGACAAAATGTGCTGTGAGGTGGTTTGATCGAATAAGTAATGAAAGGGTAAGAGAGATGTGTGGAAATGAGAGAATATGGTTGAGAGAGCAGAAGAGGGCGTATTGAAATGGTTTGGTCACATAGAGAGAATGAGTGAGGAAAGTATGACAAAGAGGATATGTGTCAGAGGTGGAGGGAACGAGAAGTGGGAGGCTAAATTGGAGGTGGAAGGATGGAGTAAAAAGATTTTGAGTGATCGGTGCCTGAACATATAGGAGGGTGAAAGGCGTGCAAGGAATAGAGTGAATTGAAACGATGTGGTATACAGGGGTCGACTTGCTGTAAATAGATTGAACCAAGGCATATGAGGCGTGTGGGGTAGGACATGGAAAGTTTTGTGGGGCCTGTATGTGGAAAGGGAGGTGTGGTTTCGGTACATTACACATGACAGCTAAAGACGGAGTGTGAACGAATGTGGCCTTTGCTGTCTTTTTCTAGCACTACCTCGCGTGGGTGCGGTGGGGAGGGGGGGTGCCATTTCATGTGTGGCGGGATGGCGACGAAAATGGATGAAGGCAGCAAGTATGAATATGTACATATATATATATATATATATATATATATGTATGTGTTTGTCATATCAACAATATGTTTAGTTGTCTAAAATCTTTCTATTGTGTTTCTCATATTAACAATATTTTGAACGAAAACGAACACACTGTTAAACTTGTCACAGTCTGTGTATGTATATGTATGTATTTGTTGAAATGTATAGGTATGTATATGTGCGCGTGTGGGCGCACATATATGTGAGTGGGTTAGGCCATTATTTCGTCTGTTTCCTTACGCTACATCGGTAACGCTGGACACTAAGTATGAAAAAATAAATATATATATATATATATATATATATATATATATATATATATATATATATATATATATATATATATATATATATATATATATATATATATATATAATAAGAGCAAGGATATTAAGTACAGTATGGTTGAGGGTCAAGTCAATTGGGAGGTGAGTTTGAATGGAGAAAAACTGGAGGAAGTGAAGTGTTTTAGATATCTGGGAGTGGATCTGGCAGCGGATGGAACCATGGAAGCGGAAGTGGATCATAGGGTGGGGGAGGGGGCGAAAATTCTGGGAGCCTTGAAGAATGTGTGGAAGTCGAGAACATTATCTCGGAAAGCAAAAATGGGTATGTTTGAAGGAATAGTGGTTCCAACAATGTTGTATGGTTGCGAGGCGTGGACTATGGATAGAGTTGTGCGCAGGAGGATGGATGAGCTGGAAATGAGATGTTTGAGGACAATGTGTGGTGTGAGGTGGTTTGATCGAGTAAGTAACGTAAGGGTAAGAGAGATGTGTGGAAATAAAAAGAGCGTGGTTGAGAGAGCAGAAGAGGGTGTTTTGAAATGGTATGGGCACATGGAGAGAATGAGTGAGGAAAGATTGACCAAGAGGATATATGTGTCGGAGGTGGAGGGAACGAGGAGAAGAGGGAGACCAAATTGGAGGTGGAAAGATGGAGTGAAAAAGATTTTGTGTGATCGGGGCCTGAACATGCAGGAGGGTGAAAGGAGGGCAAGGAACAGAGTGAATTGGAGCGATGTGGTATACCGGGGTTGACGTGCTATCAGTGGATTGAATCAAGGCATGTGAAGCGTCTGGGGTAAACCATGGAAAGCTGTGTAGGTATGTATATTTGCGTGTGTGGACGTATATATATACATGTGTATGGGGGTGGGTTGGGCCATTTCTTTCGTCTGTTTCCTTGCGCTACCTCGCAAACGCGGGAGACAGCGACAAAAAAAAAATATATATATATATTTCTTATCTATTTGTTTTACTCTGTCGCTGTCTCCCGCGTTAGCGAGGTAGCGCAAGGAAACAGACGAAAGAATGGCCCAACCCACCCACATACACATGTATATACATACACGTCAACACACGCAAATATACATACCTATACATCTCAATGTACACATATATATACACACACAGACACATACATATATACACATGTACATAATTCATACTGTCTGCCTTTAATGATTCCCATCGCCACCTCGCCACACATGGAATAACATCCCCCTCCCCCCTCATGTGTGCGAGGTAGCGCTAGGAAAACACAACAAAGGCCCTATTCGTTCACACTCAGTCTCTGGCTGTCATGAAAGAATGCCCGAAACCACAGCTCCCTTTCCACATCCAGGCCCCACAGATCTTTCCATGGTTTACCCGAAACTCTTCACATGCCCTGATCCAATCCATTGACGGCACGTCGACCCCGGTATACCACATCGATCCAATTCACTCTATTCCTTGCACGCCTTTCACCCTCCTGGATGTTCAGGCCCCGATCACACAAAATCTTTTTCACTCCATCTTTCAACCTCCAATTTGGTCTCCCACTTCTCCTCGTTCCCTCCACCTCCGACACATATATCCTCTTGGTCAATCTTTCCTCACTCATTCTCTCCATGTGCCCATACCATTTCAAAACACCCTCTTCTGCTCTCTCAACCACGCTCTTTTTATTTCCACACATCTCTCTTACCCTTATATTACATACTCGATCAAACCACCTCACACCACATATTGTCCTCAAACATCTCATTTCCAGCACATCCACCCTCCTACGCACAACTCTATCCATAGCCTATGCCTCGCAACCATATAACATTGTTGGAACCACTATTCCTTCAAACATACCCATTTTTGCTTTCCGAGATAATGTTCTCGACTTCCACACGTTCTTCAAGGCTCCCAGAATTTTCGCCCCCTTCCCCACCCTATGATTCACTTCCGCTTCCATGGTTCCATCCGCTTCCAAATCCACTCCCAGATATCTAAAAAACTTTATTTCCTCCAGTTTTTCTCCATTCATACTTACCTCCCAATTTACTTGACCCTCAACCCTCCTGTACCTAATAACCTTGCTCTTATTCACATTTATTCTTAACTTTCTTCTTTCACATACCTTACCAAACTCAGTCACCAGCTTCTGCAGTTTCTCACATGGATCAGCCACCAGCGCTGTATCATCAGCGAACAACAACTGACTCACTTCCCAAGCTCTCTCATCCACAACAGACTTTATACTTGCCCCTCTTTCCAAAACTCTTGCATTCACCTCCCTAACAACCCCATCCATAAACAAATTAAACAACCATGGAGACATCACACACCCCTGCCGCAAACCTACATTCACTGAGAACCAGTCACTTTCCTGTCTTCCTACACGTACACATGCCTTACATCCTCGGGAAAAACTTTTCACTGCTTCTAACAACAAGCCTCCCACACCATATATTCTTAGTACCCTCCACAGAGCATCTCTATCAACTTTATCATATGCCTTTTCCACAGCCATAAATGCTACATGCAAATCCATTTGCTTTTCTAAGTATCTCTCACATACATTCTTCAAAGCAAACACCTGATCCACACATCCTCTACCACTTCTGAAACCACACTGCTCTTCCCCAATCTGATGCTCAGTACATGCCTTCACCCTCTCAATCAATACCCTCCCATATAATTTACCAGGAATACTCAACAAACTTATACCTCTGTAATTTGAGCACTCACTCTTATCCCCTTTGCCTTTGTACAATGGCACTGTGCAAGCATTCCGCCAATCCTCAGGCACCTCACCATGAATCATACATACATTCAATAACCTTACCAACCAGTCAACAATACAGTCACCCCCTTTTTTAATGAATTCCACTGTATTACCATCCAAACCTGCTGCCTTGCCGGCTTTCATTTTCCGCAAAGCTTTTACTACGTCTCCTCTGTTTACCAAATCATTTTCCCTAACCCTCTCACTTTGCACACCACCTCGACCAAAACACCCTATATCTGCCACTCTATCATCAAACACATTCAACAAACATTCAAAATACTCACTCCATCTCCTTCTCACATCACCACTACTTGTTTTCACCTCCCTATTATCCCCCTTCACTGAAGTTCCCATTTGCTCCCTTGTCTTACTCACTTTATTTACCTCCTTCCAGAACATCTTATTACTCTCCCTAAAATTTAATGATACTCTCTCACCCCAACTCTCATTTGCCCTCTTTTTCACCACTTGCACCTTTCTCTTGACCTACTGCCTCTCTCTTTTATACATCTCCCACTCAGTTGCATTTTTTCCCTGCAAAAATCGTCCAAATGCCTCTCTCTTCTCTTTCACTGATAATATATATATATATATATATATATATATATATATATATATATATATATATATATATATATATATATATATATATATATATATATATATATATATATATATATATATATTATCCCTGGGGATAGAGGAGAAAGAATACTTCCCACGTATTCCCTGCGTGTCGTAGAAATCCTCCCCTCTCATTATTTTTTTTTTCCAAAAGAAGGAACAGAGAAGGGGGCCAGGTGATGATATTCCCTCAAAGGCCCAGTTCTCTGTTCTTAACGCGGGAAGTGGCGATTGGTGTGGGGGAGGGAAGGAAGTGTATATTTGTATATTTATCCCTGGGGATAGGGGAGAAAGAATACTTCCCACGTACTCCCTGTTGATAATTTATATGTGATTGAGCCTACTGAACTCACTATAGGTCTTGAGTTCAGTAGGCTCCATCACATATAAATTATCAAAATGGTTAGTTTCCTTATTAAGCCCTTATGTGGGTAAGGTATCTAATTCTAATATCAAGAACAATGTAGATTTAGTCAACAAGCTAAACAAAATCACTATTAATTTTGATTTCAAACTAGTTAGCTTTGATGTTTCCTCACTTTTCACTAAAGTTCCAGTTGATGACCTTTTAGAATATTTATTTGATGTCTTGGATGATATTCATTTACCTGTTTCAAAGTCTAATTTCATTGAACTGATAAAATTGTGTATAAAAGACGGTGTATTTCAATTTAATGGAGATTATTATGCTCAAAAATTTGGTATGACAATGGGTAACCCTCTTTCACCTGTACTAAGTAATCTTTATATGAAATTTTTTGAAACAAAATTACTAAAGGATATCTTACCTTCTAATGCAATTTGGTTTACGTATGTAGATGATGTTCTTTGTGTTTGGCCAACAAATGAAAATTTACAAATATTTCTCCCCTTACTTAACAATTTAGTACCTTCCATCAAATTTACTGTAGAAAATGAAAGTAATGATATGTTACCATTTTTAGATTGCATGATCCATAGACAAGGAAACAAGTTTAAGTTTAGCATATACAGAAAACTCACCAATGTATGCTCATATATCCATTATCACTCATCTCAACATGGCAGAGTTAAATTATCATCATTTCAGTCTATGTTCCTAAGGGCATTACGTATTTGCAGTCCAGAGTTTATTGATGATGAGTTTGAGAAGATATATTCTATTGGATCTAAGTTAAAGTACCCTAGATCTTTCATTGATAAATCCCTTAAGTTAGCAAAGAAATCATTTTATAGAGTTGAGTCCAAACCTCCCATTGACACCAAGAATCTTTTAGTTCTCCCTTTTAATAATAATTTCACTTTGCTTCCCATGTTGCTTAAATCCTTTAATGTAAATGTTGCCTTTAGCAACAATAATACTATAAAGAATATCTTAATCAGGAATTCACCAGAAAATTCTCTTGGTTGCATCTATAAAGTTCCTTGTGGAAACTGTGATAAATTTTATGTTGGTCAGACTGGTAAGGATCTTTCTGTTAGACTTAAGCAACATAAATATAGTATATGAACGGGACAAGAATCAAATGCCTTGTTTAATCATGTTAAAAACTATGATCATTGTATTGACTGGAGTAACGCCATCTCAGTTGTTAACTCTAACTCTGTTACCAAGAGAAATATCATTGAATCTTCTATTATAAAATACACAAAGAATTATAGTCTTAATATTAATGATGGTTTGTACAAATTAGATAACTTTATTGCTGATAAGATTTGTAAAATGATAAGTTTATGAACGCTCGTTGTATGTTTTGGACAATCACATGTTTACCAAATGGCGTCCAAGCTTCGTCTCTTCGATGTATATCAACTGACTGTTATATTCCTCTCTTGTGTCTCCCCTGATGATGTGATTATTACACGAAAGTGCAATTGGGAACTTTTCGTGTTTCATTTTCCCCGTGGACCCATAGGAATATCTTGATCACGCGCAAAATTGTGATCATTTCCAACATATATATATATATATATATATATATATATATATATATGTGAATAAAAGCAAGGTTATTAGGTACAGTAGGGTTGAGGGTCAAGTCAATTGGGAGGTAAGTTTGAATGGAGAAAAACTGGAGGAAGTAAAGTGTTTTAGATATCTGGGAGTGGATCTGGCAGCGGATGGAACCATGGAAGCGGAAGTGAATCATAGGGTGGGGGAGGGGGCGAAAACCCTGGGAGCCTTGAAGAATGTGTGGAAGTCGAGAACATTATCTCGGAAAGCAAAAATGGGTATGTTTGAAGGAATAGTGGTTCCAACAATGTTGTATGGTTGCGAGGCGTGGGCTATGGATAGCGTTGTGCGGAGGAGGGTGGATGTGCTGGAAATGAGATGTTTGAGGACAATGTGTGGTGTGAGGTGGTTTGATCGAGTAAGTAATGTAAGGGTAAGAGAGATGTGTGGAAATAAAATGAGCGTGGTTGAGAGAGCAGAAGAGGGTGCTTTGAAATAGTTTAGGCACATGGAGAGAATGAGTGAGGAAAGATTGACCAAGAGGATATATTTGTCGGAGGTGGAGGGAACGAGGAGAAGTGGGAAACCAAATTGGAGGTGGAAAGATGGAGTGAAAAAGATTTCGTGTGATCGGGGCCTGAACATCCAGGAGGGTGAAAGGAGGGCAAGGAATAGAGTAAATTGGATCGATGTGGTATACCGGGGTTGACGTGCTGTCAGTGGATTGAATCAGGGCATGTGAAGCGTCTGGGGTAAACCATGGAATGTTGTGTGGGGCCTGGATGTGGAAAGGTAGCTGTGGTTTCGGGCATTATTACATGACAGCTAGAGACTGAGTGTGAACGAATGGGGCCTTTGTTGTCTTTTCCTATTGCTACCTCGCACACATGAGGGGGGAAGGGGATGGTATTCCATGTGTGGCGAGGTGGCGATGGGAACAAATAAAGGCAGACAGTATGAATTATATACATGTGTATATATGTATATGTCTGTGTGTGTATATATATGTGTACATTGAGATGTATAGGTATGTATATTGTGCGTGTGTGGACATGTATGTATATACATGTGTATGTGGGCGGGTTGGGCCATTCTTTCGTCTGTTTCCTTGCGCTACCTCGCTAACGCGGGAGACAGCGACAAAGCAAAATAAATAGATAAATAAATAGATAAATATATATATATATATATATATATATATATATATATATATATATATATATATATATATATATATATATTTTTTTTTTTTCTATACTTTGTCGCTGTCTCCCGCGTTTGCGAGGTAGCGCAAGGAAACAGACGAAAGAAATGGCCCAACCCACCCCCATACACATGTATATACATACGTCCACACACGCAAATATACATACCTACACAGCTTTCCATGGTTTACCCCAGACGCTTCACATGCCTTGATTCAATCCACTGACAGCACGTCAACCCCGGTATACCACATCGCTCCAATTTGCTCTATTCCTTGCCCTCCTTTCACCCTCCTGCATGTTCAGGCCCCGATCACACAAAATCTTTTTCACTCCATCTTTCCACCTCCAATTTGGTCTCCCTCTTCTCCTTGCTCCCTCCACCTCCGACACATATATCCTCTTGGTCAATCTTTCCTCACTCATCCTCTCCATGTGCCCAAACCACTTCAAAACACCCTCTTCTGCTCTCTCAACCACGCTCTTTTTATTTCCACACATCTCTCTTACCCTTACGTTACTCACTCGATCAAACCACCTCACACCACACATTGTCCTCAAACATCTCATTTCCAGCACATCCATCCTCCTGCGCACAACTCTATCCATAGCCCACGCCTCGCAACCATACAACATTGTTGGAACCACTATTCCTTCAAACATACCCATTTTTGCTTTCCGAGATAATGTTCTCGACTTCCACACATTCTTCAAGGCCCCCAGAATTTTCGCCCCCTCCCCCACCCTATGATCCACTTCCGCTTCCATGGTTCCATCCGCTGCCAGATCCACTCCCAGATATCTAAAACACTTCACTTCCTCCAGTTTTTCTCCATTCAAACTCACCTCCCAATTGACTTGACCCTCAACCCTACTGTACCTAATAACCTTGCTCTTATTCACATTTACTCTTAACTTTCTTCTTCCACACACTTTATATATATATATATATATATATATATATATATATATATATATATATATATATATATATATATATATATATATATATATATATATATATATATATATATATTCCTATGAGTCCACGGGAGAAATGAAACACGATAAGTTCCCAAGTGCATTTTCATGTAATAATCAGATCAACAGGGGAGAGACAAGAGATATATGACAGTCAGTTGATATACAATGAAGAGACGTAGCTATAACGCCATTTGGCAAACATGTTTGCCAACTCCAACTCCTAGTATTTCTTCACAGAAACCTCATTTTCAATCTCACTTACTCTCACCACTCTCTACTCCTTGACATTTTCTCCTCTTTCTTCAGAGCCTCTACAACTCTTCACCATCGCCTTAACAAGATAGTGATCAGTCATTCCACCAGCTGCCCCTCTTAGCACATTTGTATCCAAAACTATCTTTTTTACACGTCTGTCAATCAATATGTAATCTAATAAATGCCCTTTGACCTTCTTTCCTACTCACATACGTATACTTGTTTATATCTTTCTTTTTAAACCAAGTATTCCCAACCCCCCAATCTTTTTTTCAGTATACAAATACATAACCTCTTCACTATATCCATTCACGACACTGAATACCCGATGTACACCAATTATACCCTCAACTGCCACATTACTCACCTTCGCATTCAAATCACCCATCAATAATAATCGGTTTCATGTGCCAAAACTACTGAAACACTCACTCAGCTGCTCCCAAAACAATTGCCTCTCAAGATCTTTCTTCTCAAGACCAGGTGCATCTCTCGCTATCCACTTATGATTTTACCCATATCAATCAAGAATTTACTTCTTTGCACTCCATCACACCCCCACAACTCCTGCTTCAGGATTAGTGCTACTCCTTCCTTAGCTCTTGTCCTCTCACCAACCCCTGACTTTACTACCAAGACGTTTCCAAACCATTTTCCACTTTGCCCTTGAGCTTCGTCTCACTCGGTGCCAAAACATCCAGGTTTCTTTCCACAAACACACTACTTATCTCTCCATTTTTCACATCATGGTTACATACACATTCATTCAGACACCCCAGTCTATTAATGAGTATACCTGGAAAATTGTATCGGAGTATATTGATTAAGATGGAGAAGGCATGTACAAAGCATCAGATTAGGGAGGGGCAGTGTGGTTTCAAGATTGGTAGAGGATATGCTGATAAGGTGTTTGCTTTGAAAATTATGTGTGAAAAATACTTAGAAAAACAGATGGATTTGTAAGTGCCATTTATTGATCTGGAGAAGGCATATGATAGGGTTGACAGAGATGCTTTCTGGAAGGTCTTAGAAATATATAGTGTGGGAAGTAAGCTGCTATAAGCAGTGAAAGATTTCATTAAGGGTGTAAGGCATATGGACGAGTAGAAAGAGAGGAGAGTGATTGGTTCCAGTAAAGGTCAGTCTATGGCAGGGGTGTGTGATGTCACCATGTCTTTCTCTTTCTGATAACCTGTCCACTGTAAAGAGATGTATCTACAAACACCTATTGAGCTTGTATTTCTCTTTTTTATATTCTGCTAAAGTCACTAATGTTCCAGTAACGCTGCTCCACTTGGAGGCATTCTTTCTCCTGCTTCATGACAGCTTCTGGTACGCAAAGGACAATGCTACAAGATCCCCAAAGCCGTATCACAAAGAAGAGGTTTACAAGATGATTAAAGATAAAGACAAATATCCATCGTATTTCTGTATAAAACTCGTGACACAAGAGGTCATCGCGTGACCCTCGTTGACCCGGTTTGCGTCCAAGGAACAGGTTTCCCTTTATTCTTTACCATTTCGTCTTGTTTGTTGTTCCACTCCGTCGTACGATTTTTTGTCTATTCCATCTATCTATTCCACTATTATAGGACTTGAATCACACGTGTGTGATGCATGTGAATGTGAACGTTCATATCTGCTCATAAGCATGTGGGAAAAAATGCTGACACACAAACATACATGAAGAAAGTCACGTGTATTGCGCTCACAAACACACACACACACACACACACACACACACACACACACACACACACACACACACACACACACACACACACACACACACACACACACACACACACACACACGCACACACACACACACACACACACACACACACACACACACACACTCTCTCTCTCTCTCTCTCTCTCTCTCTCTCTCTCTCTCTCTCTCTCTCTCTCTCTCTCTCTCTCTCTCTCTCTCTCTCTCTCTCTCTCTTCTCTCTCTCTCCCGGACCTCCGTGGTGCAGCTGTTATAATGTTACTGACCGTCATGAGTTCATGGGTCGCCTGGGATCAGACTCGCACAGGTTGGATTCATGGTTGCGGCAATCGGTTCTCAGTCCGACCAGCTGTGCATCTTCTTCCTCTGTGGTTTGGTTGATAACACGGGTACCTTGCTTAGGGTAGGGTGTATGTGAGTGCATATATTCATAAGAGTAAGTAAATGGTACGTATATACAAGGTTGATACAAGTAAATTGGGAGGTGAGTTTGAATGGAGGAAAACTGGGGGAAGTGAAATGTTTTAGATAGCTGAAGTGGATTTGGCAGTGGATGCAAAAATGAAAGCGGAAGTGAGTCACAGGGTGGAGGAGGGGGGCGAAGGTTCTGGGAGCGTTGAAGAATGTTTGGAAGGCGAGAACGCTATCTCGGAGAGCAAAAATGCATGGTATGTTTGAAGGAATAGTAGTTCCAACAATGTTATATGTTTGTGAGGCATAGGCTTTAGATAGAGTTGTGCGGAGGAGGGTGGATGTGCTGGAAATGAGATTTTTGAGGACAATATTTGGTGTGAGGTGGTTTGATCGAGTAAGTAATGAAAAGGTGACAGAGATGTGTAGTAATAAAAGGAAAGTGGTTGAGAGAGTAGAGGAGGGTGTATTGAAATGGTTTGGTCACATTTAGAGAATGAGTGAGGAAAGATTGACAAAGAGGATATATGTGTCAGAGGTGGAGGGAACGAGAAGAAGTAGGAGATCCAAGTTGGAGGTGGAAAGATGGAGTGAAAAAGATTTTGAGCGATCAGGGCCTGAACATGCAGGAGGGTGAAAGGCGTGCAAGGAATAAAGTGATTTGGAACGATATGGTATACCGGGGTTGACGTGCTGTCAATGGCCATGTAAGCCTCTGGGGTAAACCATGAAAAGTTTTGTGGGGCCTGGATGTGAAAAGGGAGCTGTGTTTTCAGTGCATTACACATGACAGGTAAAGACTGTGATCAAATGTGACCTTTTGTCCTTTCCTAGCAATTTCTTGCTGGGGGAAGGGGTATGTTATTTCATGTGTGGCAGGGTGGGGACGGGAATTGATAAAGGCAGCAGGTATGAATTATATACATGTGTATATAAGTATATGTCTTGTGTAGGTATATACATGTATACGTTGAAACGTATAGGTATGTATATTTGTGTGTGAGGATGTATATGTATATACATGTGTATGTGGTGGGTTGGGCCATTCTTTCGCCTGTTTCGTTGCGCTACCTCATAAATAAATAAATAAATCTATAATAAATGAATGAAGGAATGAATATATATACATATATATATATATATATATATATATATATATATATATATATATATATATATATATATATATATATATATATATATATATATATATATATATATATATATGTATATATATATATATATAAATATATATATATATATTTTTTTTTTTTTTCATACTATTCGCTATTTCCCGCGATAGCGAGTTAGCGTTAAGAACAGAGGACTGGGCCTTTGAGGGAATATCCTCACCTGGCCCTCTTCTCTGTTCCTTCTTTTGGAAAAAAAAATATATATATATATATATATATATATATATATATATATATATATATATATATATATATATATATATATGTTTATCCCTGGAGATAGGGGAGAAAGAATACTTCCCACGCATTCCTCACGTGTCGTAGAAGGCAGGCGACTAAAGGGGACGGGAGCGGGGGCTAGAAACCCTCCCCTCCTTATATTTTAACTTTCTAAAAGGGGAAACAGTAGAAGGAGTCACGCGGGGAGTGCTCATCCTCCTCGAAGGCTCAGATTGGGGTGTCTAAATGTGTGTGGATGTAACCAGGATGAGAAAAAAGGAGAGATAGGTATTATGTTTGAGGAAAGGAACCTGGATGTTTTGGCTCTGAATGAAACGAAGCTCAAGGGTAAAAGGGAAGAGTGGTTTGGCAATGTCTTGGGAGTGAGGTCAGGGGTTCGTGAAAGGACAAGAGCAAGGGAAGGAGTAGCACTATTCCTGAAACATGAGCGGTGGAAGTATGTGATAGAGTGTAAGAAAGTAAATTCTAGATTGATATGGGTTAAACTGAAAGTGGATAGAGTGAGATGGGTGATCATTGGTGCATATGCACCTGGGTATGAGAAGAAAGATCGTGAGAGGCAAGTGTTTTGGGAGCAGGTGAGTGAGTGTGATAGTAGTTTTGATGCACGAGACCAGGTTATAGTGATAGGTGATTTGAATGCAAAGATGAGTAATGTGGCGGTTGAGGGAATAATTGGTATACATGGAGTGTTCAGTGTTGTAAATGGAAATGATGAAGATCTTGTAGATTTATGGGCTGAAAAAGGACTAGTGATTGGGAATACCTGGTTTTGAAAAGAGAGATATACATAAGTATACGTATGTAAGTAGGAGAGATGGCCAGAGAGCGTTATTGGATTGCGTGTTAATTGAAAGGCGCGCGAAAGAGAGACTTTTGGATGTTAATGTGCTGAGAGGTGCAACTGGAGGGATATCTGATCATTATCTTGTGGAGGCGAAGGTGAAGATAAGTATAGGTTTTCAGAAAAGAATAGAAAATGTTGAAATGAAAAGAGTGGTGAGAGTAAGTGAGCTTGGGAAGGAGACTTGTGTGAGGAAGTACTAGGAGAGGCTGAGTACAGAATGGAATAAGGAGAGAACAAAAGACGTAAGGGGAGTGGGAGAGGAATGGGATGTATTTAGGGAAGCAGTGATGAATTAGGCAAAAGATGCTTGTGGCATGAGAAGCATGGGAGGTGGGCAGATTAGTAAGGGTAGGGAATGGTGGGATGAAGAAGTAAGATTATTAGTGAAAGAGAAGAGAGAGGCATTTGGACAATTTTTGCAGGGAAATAATGCAAATGACTGGGAGATATATAAAAGAAGGAGGCAGGTCAATAGAAAGGTGCGAGAGGTGAAAAAGAGAGCAAATGAGAGTTGGGGTGAGAGAGTATCATTAAATTTTAGGGAGAATAGAAGATGTTTTGGAAGGAGGTAAATAAAGTGCGTATGACAAGGGAACAAATGAGAACATCAGTGAAGTGGGCAAATGGGAAGGTGATAACAAGTAGTGGTGATGTGAGAGATGGAGTGAGTATTTTTAAGGTCTGTTGAATGTGTTTGATGATAGAGTGGCAGATATAGGGTGTTTTGGTCGAGGTGGTGTACAAAGTGAGAGGGTTAGGGTGAGTGAATAACAGGTAGAAGAAGAGGTAGTAAAAGCTTTGCGGAAGATGAAAGCCGGCAAGGCAGCAGAGTTGGATGGTTTTGCAGTGGAATTTATTAAAGAAAAGGGGGTGACTGTACTGTTGGCTGGTTGGTAAGGTTATTTAATGTATGTATGACTCATGGTGAGGTGCCTGAGGATTGGAGGAATGCGTGCTTAGTGCCATTGTACAAAGGCAAAGGGGAGAAAAGTAAGTGCTCAAATTACATAGGTATAAGTTTGTTGAGTATTCCTAGGGAATCATATATCAACTGACTGCTATATTTCTCTGTTTTGTCTCCTATGATGTTGTGATTATTACACGAAAGTGTAATATATATATATGTTTATATATATATATATATATATATATATATATATATATATATATATATATATATATATATATATATATATATATATATATATATATATATCTTTTTTTTTTCAAACTATTCGCCATTTCCCGCATCAGCAAGGTAGCGTTAAGAACAGAGGACTGGGCCTCTGAGGGAACATCCTCGCCTGGCCCCCTTCTCTGTTCCTTTTCTTGGAAAATTAAAAAAAAAAAAAAAAACGAGAGGGGAGGATTTCCAGCCCCCCGCTCCCTCCCCTTTTAGTCGCCTTCTACGACACGCAGGGAATACGTGGGAAGTATTCTTTCTCCCCTATCCCCAGGTATAATATATATATATATATATATATATATATATATATATATATATATACATATATATATATATATATATATATATATATATATATATATATATATATATATATATTTTATTTATTTATATATATATTTTTATTTATATATATATATATATATATATATATATATATATATATATATATATATATATATATATATATATATATATATATATATATATATATATATATATATATATATATATATATATATATATATATTTATATATATATATATATATATATATATATATATATATATATACATATATATATATTTCTTTTTTTTTTTTTTTTATACTTTGTCGCTGTCTCCCGCGTTTGCGAGGTAGCGCAAGGAAACAGACGAAAGAAATGGCCCAACCCCCCCCATACACATGTACATACATACGTCCACACACGCAAATATACATACCTACACACCTTTCCATGGTTTACCCCGGACGCTTCACATGCCTTGATTCAATCCACTGACAGCACGTCAACCCCTGTATACCACATCGCTCCAATTCACTCTATTCCTTGCCCTCCTTTCACCCTCCTGCATGTTCAGGCCCCGATCACACAAAATCCTTTTCACTCCATCTTTCCACCTCCAATTTGGTCTCCCTCTTCTCCTCGTTCCCTCCACCTCCGACACATATATCCTCTTGGTCAATCTTTCCTCACTCATTCTCTCCATGTGCCCAAACCATTTCAAAACACCCTCTTCTGCTCTCTCAACCACGCTCTTTTTATTTCCACACATCTCTCTTACCTTTACGTTACTTACTCGATCAAACCACCTCACACCACACATTGTCCTCAAACATCTCATTTCCAGCACATCCATCCTCCTGCGCACAACTCTATCCATAGCCCACGCCTCGCAACCATACAACATTGTTGGAACCACTATTCCTTCAAACATACCCATTTTTGCTTTCCGGGATAATGTTCTCGACTTCCACACATTTTTCAAGGCTCCCAAAATTTTCGCCCCCTCCCCCACCCTATGATCCACTTCCGCTTCCATGGTTCCATCCGCTGACAGATCCACTCCCAGATATCTAAAACACTTCACTTCCTCCAGCCTCTCACCATTCAAACTCACCTCCCAATTGACTCGACCCTCAACCCTACTGTACCTAATAACCTAGCTCTTATTCACATTTACTCTTAACTTTCTTCTTCCACACACTTTACCAAACTCCGTCACCAGCTTCTGCAGTTTCTCACATGAATCCGCCACCAGCGCTGTATCATCAGCGAACAACAACTGACTCACTTCCCAAGCTCTCTCATCCCCAACAGACTTCATACTTGCCCCTCTTTCCAAGACTCTTGCATTTACCTCCCTAACAACCCCATCCATAAACAAATTAAACAACCATGGAGACATCACACACCCCTGCCGCAAACCTACATTCACTGAGAACCAATCACTTTCCTCTCTTCCTACACGTACACATGCCTTACATCCTCGATAAAAACTTTTCACTGCTTCTAACAACTTGCCTCCCACACCATATATTCTTAATACCTTCCACAGAGCATCTCTATCAACTCTATCATATGCCTTCTCCAGATCCATAAATGCTACATACAAATCCATTTGCTTTTCTAAGTATTTCTCACATACATTCTTCAAAGCAAACACCTGATCCACACATCCTCTACCACTTCTGAAACCACACTGCTTTTCCCCAATCTGATGCTCTGTACATGCCTTCACCCTCTCAATCAATACCCTCCCATATAATTTACCAGGAATACTCAACAAACTTATACCTCTGTAATTTGAGCACTCACTCTTATCCCCTTTGCCTTTGTACAATGGCAATGCACGTATATATATATATATATATATATATATATATATATATATATATATATATATATATATATATATATATATATATATATATATATATATATATATATATATATACATATATAATGATGATAACCTGCTTGAGGTTACATGACGAGCTAAATGTCATCCTGGGCGAGGCTCTATCTTCTTCACTTGAAGAAATAGAACACTGTCGCACCAATGAACTTTTCACTTTAAAGGCCTGCATCCTGCCCCTGGTACTGAGTGTAGCACAGCCTTCAAGCTGAACGAGGGCCTGGATCGCTAAGAAAGGCATCCAAGATAATAATATGATCAATACTATATGATCACTATGATATTGATAATGAATATAATAAAAATTATAATAATAATGATGATGATGAATATGATGATAATAGTGATGATGATATTGATAATGATGATGATAAAGATAATAATGATAATAATGATAATAGCAATGATAATGGCGATCATGAATATAAATCATATTAATAACAATAATGATAATATAATGATAATAATGATAATAACAATGATAATAATAATAATGATAATAATAATAATAATAATAATGATAATAATAATAATAATAATAATGATAATAATAATAATAATAATAATAATAATAATAATAATAATGATAATAATAATAATAATAATAATGATAATAATCATTATAATAATAATGATAACAATGATCTTTTTCTTTCTTTCAAACTATTCGCCATTTCCCGCATTAGCGAGGTAGCGTTAAGAACAGAGGACTGGGCCTTTGAGGGAATATCCTCACCTGGCCCAATTCTCTGTTCCTTCTTTTGGAAAATTAAAAAAAAAAAACAATGATAACAATGATAATAATAATAATAATAATAATAATAATAATAATAATAATAATAATAATAATAATAATGATGATAATAATGATAGTAATAATAATAATAATAATAATAATAATAATAATAATAATAATAATAATAATAATAATAATAAAAATAATAATAATATTATAATAATAATGATAATGATAATAATGATAATAGTAATGATGATAAAATGATAATAATGATGATAATAATAGTAATGATAATAATAATAATGATAATAATAATAATAATAATAATGATAATAATAATAATAATAATAATGATAATAATAATAATAATAATAATAGTAATAATGATAATAATAATAATAGTAATAATAATAATAATAATAATAATAATAATAATAATAACAATAATGATAATGATATTGATAATGATAGTAATAACTATAGTAATAACTATAATAATAATGATGATGATAATGATAATAATAATAATAATAGAAATTATGATAGCAATACCTCCACGAGCAGGATTCGAACCCCTACCACATATATGGTAGAAAGGATCGCTAGCCACTCAGTCACCAGCATCCACATTATGAAGATGGCTATTTAGTTGCAAGCTATCGAATAGCAGTCATCTTATAAACCCAGTCAACGGTATCTCTCCTGCCTTTTCCCGTTAGGCACCCATAACCAGTAGTAACATTTTCCCAAGCATTGCTCTCAAACACGGGCGTATATGAATAAGAAATAGCACCTGAAACACGCACAGGCCCTAAATAAGAACTATACGTGAAAGGGCTGGTTATGTTGGAAATGAAGAGTGTATGAGGAATATATGGTGTGATTGGGTTTGATTGATCAAGTACGAAGCAATAGGATGAGGGAAAGATGTGTGGCAGTACGAGATGTGGGAGCTGCAGAAGGTGTTGCTGGTATATGGTTTGGACATCTGGATAGTTCATGGGGATAGGTTAACTATGAGGGCATATAAAAGGGAGGCTGAGGGGTCTTGGAAATGGGGGAAACCGAGAAGGATGTAGAAGGATCCCTTTAAAGATTTCGGGATGAGGCAAATTGGAGCCGAGTGGTATACAGGGGGCGACGTGCTGTTAGAGCGCTGGTCCAGGGCATGTGAGGTGGTCTGGGTAAACCAAGGAAAGGTCTGTGGACTTGGGGATAGGAGGCGCTGGTTTGGTTACATCTTACATGACAGATAAGAGCGGATGCAAGAGACTTGTGCTTTTCCTTGCCTGTTCCTGGCGTTACCTCGCTAAGGTGGGAACGTGCGAATAGGCATAAAGATATATATATATATATATATATATATATATATATATATATATATATATATATATATATATATATATATATTTCAAACTATTCGGCATTTCCGGCGTTAGCGAGATAGCGTTAAGAACAGAGGACTGGGCCTCTGAGGGAATATCCTCACCTGGCCCCCTTCTCTGTTCCTTCTTTTGAAAAATTAAAAAAATAAAGCGAGAGGGGAGGATTTCCAGCCCCCCGCTCCCTCCCTTTTTAGTCGCCTTCTACGACACGCAGGGAATACGTGGGAAGTATTCTTTCTCCCCTATCCCCAGGGATATATATATATATATATATATATATATATATATATATATATATATATATATATATATATATATATATATATATATATATATATATATATATTTATATATATATATATATATATATATATATATATATATATATATATATATATATATATATATATATATATATATATATATATATCATACAAACCTCCAACAGCCAGGATAATAATGATGATGAGTCCCACGGTAAGAGAATAGTAAAGGAGACATGCTGTCTGCTGGCAAATATCAAAATAGCTTTCAGGTACATGGATAAAGAAATGCTTAAGAAGGTGTTCACATCCTACATAAGGTTGCCAAAACCAGGATTCACTTCTCAAGTTTGGTCTCCGCACCTGAAGAAGTACAAAAAGGCAATTGAGAAGATACAGAGGAGGAGCAACAGTGATGGTACCAGAATCATGAGAGCTGAGTCACAGGGAAAGGCTTGAGGCTCCAAATTTGACCATCTTGGAAGAGAGAAGCGTGAGGGGTGACCTGATCAGAACCTTCAGATTTTCAAAACATATCGATGACATAGACAGATTACGTGATAATTGGATCAAGAGACGATGCTCTGTGGGTGTAAAAAAAAAAAAAAAAATGCCTCTCCCAGTACAGTACAAATAAGTAAATACAAGTTGGTGATTACAGAGAGAGAGACAAACGCGCACACACACACACACACACACACACACACACACACACACACACACACACATACACATACACACACACACATACACACGACATGCACATGCATATGCTAAACAGGAAAAGCAGACTAGTTTGCAAAAGGTTGGAAAAGATAATTAGGTAACAAAGTGAAAGACCGCAACAGTTCAGATAGGAGTTCATGTCTCCACAAATCGTATGGACTCGAGTGATAAACTTGCCACTTACCTATGCAAATGAGGCGGTTGATTGGAGTGAACGTGTTCTTAGACTGTTAGAAAAGTAAATTCTCCTCACACGAGAGGTCGATGAGGAAAAAAAAAATGTGGAGACGTTGTTACCTGGAGGGGAGCGTCCTTCTGCGGATCGAAAATGACCTAAGCGGAAGGGAACAAAGGAAGCATGTCAGTGTGTTGCCTTTTCAAATTGCGCAACCGAAGCAGCGGGGTTCCGCAGGCTTTGGCCTTAATTCCTCGCACCCTCTCCTCCTGTGGATAAATGACTTCCCAAGGGAGACTGAAGCCTCGTAAGCCATGCCTACGTCTGAGGTGGATCCTACGCTTATGGAGGAGGAGTAAAAGCGGACTCTGAGGGATAGCCAAAACCCAACCATGAGCCCTCAAGTGCTTTACACACGTGGTTTGAGAGGTATATGATTGTCAACTTTAACCGAGCTCTGATGTAAGGGTGATGAAGAGAGGATACAACGAAACGAAGCCATGTCATGATTAAACACTATTCCAGGAGACACATTGCAGGAATCAATAATGATATCGAACTTGGATGTCGGTACAGCATTCAGCCTCTCACGAAGACAACATATCAGAAGGATCACTACAGAGATAATATATCGACTGCTACCTCATATCAACAGTAGTGGTCAAGTACGTGGACGAGGGAAGGAAGAGTAAACACAAATGGTATGAACAGATGCAAAATATTGTGCGATATTTAAGAAGGTTAATGAGATGAGTCCAACGGGACTGTAAATATTACAGATAGATAATCTTACACACACACACACACACACACACGCACACACGCACACACACACACACACACACACACACACACACACACACACACATACAGAGAGAGAGAGAGAGAGAGAGAGAGAGAGAGAGAGAGAGAGAGAGAGAGAGAGAGAGAGAGAGAGAGAGAGAGAGAGACGTTGATCGAAATAAGAAATTTAATTAGAATACAGATAATGATAGTGTTATTACATCAAAACCTTAATTTGTATTGCTGTTTGTAAAGTAACAGAGGAACGTTGGCGAACAACACCTGAAGGAGAAGTGGTGTTGGGTGTTCGTCACTTGAGGTGAGCGCCCGACATGGGAACCCCTCGTGACCCAGCTGGTGAGGATCACCCTGGCAGGTATGCCTGACCTGAGGTTATTGGAGGCTCTGCTTCACAGTGGTCTCAGACGCAGAGATTCTGCCTCAAGGAGAGGTGTCACACGCAGAGACTCTGCCCCAGGGAGAGGTGTCAGATACAGAGATTCTGCCCAAAGGAGAGGTGTCACATGCAGAGACTCTGCCCCAAGGAGAGGTGTCACACGCAGAGATTCTGCCCCAAGGAGAGGTGTTAGATGCAGAGACTCTGCCCAAAGGAGAGGTGTCAGACGCAGAGACTCTGCCCCAAGGAGAGGTGTTAGATGCAGAGACTCTGCCCAAAGGAGAGGTGTCAGACGCAGAGATTCTGCCCCAAGGAGAGGTGTTAGATGCAGAGACTCTGCCCAAAGGAGAGGTGTCACACGCAGAGACTCTGCCCAAAGGAGAGGTGTCAGACGCAGAGATTCTGCCCCAAGGAGAGGTGTCACACGCAGAGATTCTGCCCCAAGGAGAGGTGTCAGACGCAGAGATTCTGCCCCAAGGAGAGGTGTCAGATGCAGAGATTCTGTCCCAGGGAGAGGTGTCAGATGCAGAGATTCTGCCCAGGGAGAGGTGTTACATGCAGAGATTCTGCCCAAAGGAGAGGTGTCACATGCAGAGATTCTGCCCAAAGGAGAGGTGTCAGATGCAGAGATTCTGCCCAAAGGAGAGGTGTCACACGCAGAGACTCTGCCCCAAGGAGAGGTGTCACATGCAGAGATTCTGCCCGAAGGAGAGGTGTCAGATGCAGAGATTCTGCCCAAAGGAGAGGTGTCACACGCAGAGACTCTGTCCCAGGGAGAGGTGTCAGATGAAGAAATTCTGCCCCAGGGAGAGGTGTCACACGCAGAGACTCTGCCCCAAGGAGAGGTGTCAGATGCAGAGACTCTGCCCCAAGGAGAGGTGTCAGATGCAGAGATTCTGCCCCAAGGAGAGGTGTCAGATACAGAGATTCTGCCCCAGGGAGAGGTGTCACACGCAGAGACTCTGCCCTAAGGAGAGGTGTCAGATGCAGAGACTCTGCCCCAAGGAGAGGTGTCAGATGCAGAGATTCTGCCCCAGGGAGAGGTGTCACACGCAGAGACTCTGCCCCAGGGAGAGGTGTCAGATGAAGAAATTCTGCCCAAAGGAGAGGTGTCAGATACAGAGATTCTGCCCCAAGGAGAGGTGTCACATGCAGAGATTCTGCCCCAAGGAGAGGTGTTAGATGCAGAGATTCTGCCCCAAGGAGAGGTGTCACATGCAGAGATTCTGCCCAAAGGAGAGGTGTCACATGCAGAGATTCTGCCCAAAGGAGAGGTGTCAGATGCAGAGATTCTGCCCAAAGGAGAGGTGTCACACGCAGAGACTCTGCCCCAAGGAGAGGTGTCACATGCAGAGATTCTGCCCGAAGGAGAGGTGTCAGATGCAGAGATTCTGCCCAAAGGAGAGGTGTCACACGCAGAGACTCTGTCCCAGGGAGAGGTGTCAGATGAAGAAATTCTGCCCCAGGGAGAGGTGTCACACGCAGAGACTCTGCCCCAAGGAGAGGTGTCAGATGCAGAGACTCTGCCCCAAGGAGAGGTGTCAGATGCAGAGATTCTGCCCCAAGGAGAGGTGTCAGATACAGAGATTCTGCCCCAGGGAGAGGTGTCACACGCAGAGACTCTGCCCCAAGGAGAGGTGTCAGATGCAGAGACTCTGCCCCAAGGAGAGGTGTCAGATGCAGAGATTCTGCCCCAGGGAGAGGTGTCACACGCAGAGACTCTGCCCCAGGGAGAGGTGTCAGATGAAGAAATTCTGCCCAAAGGAGAGGTGTCAGATGCAGAGATTCTGCCCAAAGGAGAGGTGTCAGATAAAGAAATTCTGCCCAAAGGAGAGGTGTCACATGCAGAGATTCTGCCCAAAGGAGAGGTGTCACATGCAGAGACTCTGCCCCAAGGAGAGGTGTCAGACGCAGAGATTCTGCCCAAAGGAGAGGTGTCATATGCAGAGATTCTGCCCAAAGGAGACGTGTCACATGCAGAGATTCTGCCCCAGGGAGAGGTGTCAGACGCAGTCTTTGCCTTGGGGAGAGTCGTGTGACACAAGGGGAAATTTCCTTGTATCTTTCATCCACATGTGAGCACAACAGCGCGATATACCTCTGTAGGTGTTCATTCCTATGTGTACGCACACACACACACACACACACACACACACACACACAAACACACACACCTGCATGTGTACAGCTAAGGAGGCAAATAGCTTAGTTATTTCATAGGTATATGTGTCTGTCAACTACTATATTAGTGTAACGCGAATAACGTGAAAATATTCATCATTTCATATTCACCATTAAGTACATAATAGTGCATCAGCCACGATATTATTACAACGCGACCAGTACGTAGCTGTACATTGCGTTATGGTGTTAAAGTCATCACCAATGAATGCGTAATGTATATAAGCCATAGAATTTGCTCTGTAAAACTTTGCGTAATGTGTAGACATGTAGTCGTGTGCGTACCCAATGCGTTAAAGTGTCCAGCCTCACCTTGATCTGAAGTTCTTTTGTGGTTGGTTAACTTGTAGCTATTATGACGTTCTGATCCTACAATATCTCGACAGTATATGGTCAACCGAATGGCTGCCTGAATTCAATAAACCTTTATTTATTGATATATAAATAAATTTACTTACACGCACACACACACACACACACACACACACACACACACATATATATATATATATATATATATATATATATATATATATATATATATATATATTATCCCTGGGGATAGTGGAGAAAGAATACTTCCCACGTATTAACTGCGTGTCGTAGAAGGCGACAAAAGGGGAAGGGAGCGGGGGGCTGGAAATACTCCCTTCTCATTTTTTTTCTAATTTTCCAAAAGAAGGAACAGAGAAGCGAACCAGGTGAGGATATTCCCTCAAAGGCCTACTCCTCTGTTCTTAACACTACCTCGCTAATGCGGGAAATGGCGAATAGTATGAAAGAAAGATATATATATATATATATATATATATATATATATATATATATATATATATATATATATATATATATATATATATATATATATATATATATATATATATATATATATATATATTTCCTTTTTATTTTTTTTTTGCTTTGTCGCTGTCTCCCAAGTTTGCGAGGTAGCGCAAGGAAACACACGAAAGAAATGGCCCAACCCACCCCCATACACATGTATATACATACGTCCACACACGCAAATATACATACCTACACAGCTTTCCATGGTTTACCCCAGACGCTTCACATGCCCTGATTCAATCCACTGACAGCACGTCAACCCCGGTATACCACATCGATCCACCTCACTCTATTCCTTGCCCTCCTTTCACCCTCCTGCATATTCAGGCCCCGATCACACAAAATCTTTTTCACTTCATCTTTCCACCTCCAATTTGGTCTCCCACTTCTCCTCGTTCCCTCCACCTCCGACACATATATCCTCTTGGTCAATCTTTCCTCACTCGTTCTCTCCATGTGCCCAAACCATTTCAAAACACCCTCTTCTGCTCTCTCAACCACGATCTTTTTATTTCCACACATCTCTCTTACCCTTACGTTACTTACTCGATCAAACCACCTCACACCACACATTGTCCTCAAACATCTCATTGCCAGCACATCCATCCTCCTGCGCACAACTCTATCCATAGCCCACGCCTCGCAACCATACAACATTGTTGGAACCACTATTCCTTCAAACATACACATTTTTGCTTTCCGAGATAATGTTCTCGACTTCCACACATTCTTCAAGGCTCTCAGGATTTTCGCCCCCTACCCCAACCTATGATCCACTTCCGCTTCCATGGTCCCATCCGCTGCCAGATCCACTCCAAGATATCTAAAACACTTTACTTCCTCCAGTTTTTCTCCACTCAAACTTACCTCGCAATTGACTTGACCCTCAACCCTACTGTACCTAATTACCTTGCTCTTATTCACATTTACTCTTAACTTTCTTCTTTCACACACTTTACCAAACTCAGTCACCAGCTTCTGCAGTTTTTCACATGAATCAGCCACCAGCGCTGTATCATCAGCGAACAACAACTGACTCACTTCCCAAGCTCTCTCATCCCCAACAGACTTCATACTTGCCCCTCTTTCCAAAACTCTTGCATTCACCTCCCTAACAACCCCATCCATAAACAAATTAAACAACCATGGAGACATCACACACCCCTGCCGCAATCCTACATTCACTGAGAACATATCACTTTCCTCTTCCTACACGTACACATGCCTTACATCCTCGATAAAAACTTTTCACTGCTTCTAACAACTTGCCTCCCACACCATATATTCTTAGTACCTTCCACAGAGCATCTCTATCAACTCTATCATATGCCTTCTCCAGATCGATAAATGCTACATATAAATCCATTTGCTTTTCTAAGTATTTCTCACATACATTCTTCAAAGCAAACACCTGATCCACACATCCTCTACCACTTCTGAAACCACAGTGCTTTTCCCCAATCTGATGCTCTGTACATGCCTTCACCCTCTCAATCAATACCCTCCCATATAATTTACCAGGAATACTCAAAAAACTTATACCTCTGTAATTTGAGCACTCACTCTTATCCCCTTTGCCTTTGTACAATGGCACTATGCACGCATTCCGCCAATCCTCAGGCACCTGACCATGAGTCATACATACAATAAATAACCTTACCTACCAGTCAATAATACAGTCACCCCCTTTTTTAATATATTCCACTGCAATACCATCCAAACCTGGTGCCTTGCCGGCTTTCATCTTCCACAAAGCTTTTACTACCTCTTCTCTGTTTACCAAATCATTTTCCCTAACCCTCTCACTTTGCACACCACATCGACCAAAACACCCTATATCTGCCACTCTATCATCAAACACATTCAACAAACCTTCGAAATACTCACTCCATCTCCTTCTCACATCACCACTACTTGTTATCACCTCCCCATTTGCGCCCTTCACTGAAGTTCCCATTTGCTCCCTTGTCTTACGCACTTTATTTACCTCCTTCCAGAACATCTTTTTATTCTCCCTAAAATTTAATGATACTCTCTCACCCCAACTCTCATTTGCCCTCTATTTCACCTCTTGCACCTTTCTCTTGACCTCCTGTCTCTTTCTTTTATACATCTCCCACTCATTTGCATTTTTTCCCTGGAAAAATCGCCCAAATGCCTCTCTCTTCTCTTTCACTAATAATCTTACTTCTTCATCCCACCACTCACTACCCTTTCTAATCAACCCACCTCCCACGCATCTCATGTCACAAGCATCTTTTGCGCAAGCCATCACTGTCCCATTCCTCCCCCACTCCCCTAACCTCCTTTGTTCTCACCTTTTTCCATTCTGTACTCAGTCTCTACTGGTACTTCCTCACACAAATCTCCTTCCCAAGCTCACTTACTCTTACCACCCTCTTCACCCCAACATTCTCCTTTCTTTTCTGAAAACCCATACAAATCTTCACCTTCGCCTCCACAAGATAATGATCAGACATCCCTCCAGTTGCACCTCTCAGCACATTAACATCCAAAAGTCTCTCTTTCGCGCGCCTGTCAATTAACACGTAATCCAATACGCTCTCTGGCCATCTCTCCTGCTTACATACGAATACTTATGTATATCTCGCTTTTTAAACCAGGTATTCCCAATCGCCAGTCCTTTTTCAGCACATAAATCTACAAGCTCTTCACCATTTCCATTTACAACACTGAACACCCCATGTATACCAATTATTCCCACAATTGCCACATTACTCACCTTTGCATTCAAATCACCCATCACTATAACCCGGTCTCGTGCATCAAAACCACTAACACACTCATTCAGCTGCTCCCAAAACACTTGCCTCTCATGATTTTTCTTCTCATGCCCAGGTGCATATGCACCAATAATCACCCATCTCTCTCCATCAACTTTCAGTTTTTCCCATATCAATCTAGAATTTACTTTCTTACATTCTATCACATACTCCCACAACTCCTGTTTCAGGAGTAGTGGTACTCCTTCCCTTGCTCTTGTCCTCTCACTAACCCCTGAATTTACTCCCAAGACATTCCCAAACCACTCTTCCCCTTTACCCTTGAGCTTCGTTTCACTCAGAGCCAAAACATCCAGGTTCCTTTCCTCAAACATACTACCTGTCTCTCCTTTTTTCACATCTTGGTTACATCCACACACATTTAGACACCCCAATCTGAGCCTTCGAGGAGGATGAGCACTCCCCGCGTGACTCCTTCTTCTGTTTCCCATTTTAGAAAGTCAAAATACAAGGAGGGGAGGATTTCTGACCCCCCGCTCGCGCCCCCTCTAGTCGCCTTCTACGACACGTGGGGAATGCGTGGGAAGTATTCTTTCTCCCCTATCCCCAGAGATAATATACATATATATGTATATATAT
>NC_092278.1:30604600-30642100 GCF_036320965.1 Panulirus ornatus
TCCTCCCTCCCACCTAGTGTGCAGCCCAGCCTCCTCCCTCCGGCCCGACCAGGGAAATGCAGACCTCTGTGTGCCGACAGCCAGCGGAAGTCACGACTTATGACGACATTAATGAGCTCATCGAAAACGAATGTTAATGTAGCCGATAGATTGGGTAATGACGTGGGTGATGGCGTGGCTGATGACGGGGACGTAGATGACATGGCGGATGACATGAGCATTGACGTGGGTGTTGAAGTAGTGTAGATCATGGGTGATGACGTGGAGGATGATGTGAGCGTTGACGTGGGTGTTGAAGTAGTGTAGATCATGGGTGATGACGTGGAGGATGATGTGAGCGTTGACGTGGGTGTTGAAGTAGTGTAGATCATGGGTGATGACGTGGGGGATGACGTGAGCATTGACGTGGGTGCTGAAGTAAAGTAAGATCATGGGTGATGACGTGGGGGATGACGTGAGCGTTGACGTGGGTGCTGAAGTAGTGTAGATCATGGGTGATGACGTGGAGGATGATGTGAGCATTGACGTGGGTGTTGAAGTAGAGTAAGATCATGGGTGATGACGTGGAGGATGATGTGAGCATTGACGTGGGTGCTGAAGTAGAGTAAGATCATGGGTGATGACGTGGAGGATGATGTGAGCATTGACGTGGGTGCTGAAGTAGAGTAAGATCATGGGTGATGACGTGGCGGATGACATGAGCATTGACGTGGG
This sequence comes from Panulirus ornatus, assembly GCF_036320965.1. Classification (NCBI taxonomy): domain Eukaryota; kingdom Metazoa; phylum Arthropoda; class Malacostraca; order Decapoda; family Palinuridae; genus Panulirus; species Panulirus ornatus. The sequence continues at coordinate 30,605,315 of NC_092278.1, forward strand.
TGCTGAAGTAGAGTAAGATCATGGGTGATGACGTGGAGGATGATGTGAGCATTGACGTGGGTGTTGAAGTACTGTAGATCATGGGTGATGACGTGGGGGATGATATGAGCATTGACGTGGGTGTTGAAGTAGTGTAGATTATGGGTGATGACGTGGGGGATGACATGAGCATTGACGTGGGTGTTGAAGTAGAGTAAGATCATGGGTGATGACGTGGAGGATGATGTGAGCGTTGACGTGGGTGCTGAAGTAGAGTAAGATCATGGGTGATGACGTGGGAGATGACATGAGCGTTGACGTGGGTGCTGAAGTAGAGTAAGATCATGGGTGATAACGTGGAGGATGATGTGAGCGTTGACGTGGGTGCTGAAGTAGAGTAAGATCATGGGTGATGACGTGGAGGATGATGTGAGCGTTGACGTGGGTGCTGAAGTAGAGTAAGATCATGGGCGATGGCGTGGGGGATGACGCAGTTAATGACGTTGATGATGGTGAAGATTATGACGTCAGTTTGTTCATGAAAGTAGCACAAAGGTACACGACTGTCAACACGAGACTCAACTTAGACAAGCATCATCTCCTAGTAGGACCAGGGCTGCCCTAGCACACCCCTTTCCCTTCCCACTGCCCTCCACCAGCAGAACCAGAGGTGCCCTAACCCCCCACTGCCCTCCGCCAGCAGAACCAGGGATGCCTTAACCCCCACTGCCCTCCACCAGCAGAACCAGAGGTGCCCTAACCCCCCACTGCCCTCCACCAGCAGAACCAGAGCTGCCCTAACCCCCCACTGCCCTCCACCAGCAGAACCAGAGCTGCCCTAACCCCCCACTGCCCTCCACCAGCAGAACCAGGGGTGCCCTAACCCTCCACTGCCCTCCACCACCAGGACAAGGGGTGCCCTAACCCCCCACTGCCCTCCGCCAGCAGAACCAGGGATGCCCTTAACCCCCCACTGCCCTCCACCAGCAGAACCAGGGGTGCCCTAACCCTCCACTGCCCTCCACCAGCAGAACCAGAGGTGCTCTAACCCCCACTGCCCTCCACCAGCAGAACCAGGGGTGCCCTAACTCTCCACTGCCCTCCACCAGTAGAACCAGGGGCTGCCCTAACCCTCCACTGCCCTCCACCAGCAGGACCAAGGGTGCCTTAACCCCCCCTCCTCTTCACCAGCAGGCCCAGGGCTACCCTAATAAACGCAGACCTTACGAGAAGTTGAAGGGAAAAGGACCTTCAGTTATGACCTAACATACAGTAAGCAAAGTAGGGCAACGAAACTAATTCCTTCACTCAAATGAAAGCCTTATGAGGAAAGACAGACTCAAAAGACCATGAAATCATTCTCTCAAAATGAAAGCACAGACTCCGAAGAGATTTGATAGCAATACTCAAAACACCAAAACAATTTCGACATCATATTATGCGAAAAAAATATTCTCAACTAGAGAGAGAGACTCGTTGACCTAAAAGGATGTTATGCAGATGAAAAGGAAGACGTTAAAGAACTGTGGGCAAAAGTGATTTACTTACATACAGAGTGATGGAGTATTGGAGCACCCTCAGCCTTGCGAAAATGTAAACATGAAGACTACAATTCACTCAGATCTAAAGCTAGACAAACGCATTTCTGATTATTATCTCGTGACGGCAAAAAGCCAAAGTGAGTTTACCACTCGTCATATCGTTCTTTTTTAAGAAGAGGAAAAAGGACGTGGGAAATGATTGTTAGAAATGACCTCAACACGAAGTCATGTATCTATTTCTTTTTTTTCTTCTTCTTCTTCAGAACCCAACCGCTGAGCAGATTTCGTCAAACTTATACCGGGAACTTTTTTTTTTTCTTTTATTTTGTAATCACATTCTCCTACAAAATTTTCAGTGACGGTATCTTACCATTATACTCCATGATATTTCTCTCTCTCTCTCTCTCTCTCTCTCTCTCTCTCTCTCTCTCTCTCTCTCTCTCTCTCTCTCTCTCTCTCTCTCTCTCTCTCTCTCTCTCTCTCTCTCTCTCTCTCTCTCTCTCTGCCGATGGTTGAGCCGGAGGGAGAGGTGGGTGGGCAGGTGTCTCTTTGCTTTGCTTATCCTGTTCCTACCGTTTACGATCAAAGCCAAAGTAGGGCCGCCCTTACCCTCCCCACCAACAGGTCCAAAGCAGCCCTAATCCCTCCCTAACTACCCTCCACCAGCATGACCAGGGCTGCCCCTCAAACCCCTCTCCATCAACAGAACCAGGGCTGACCCAAACCCTCAACCCCCATCCCAACCCGACAACGCCCCCCACCCACCACCACCACCCGGCACCCCCCAACACACACACACACACACACACACGCACACACCCTCACCCCTCTTCTCGTCTTTCGTCTCATGTCCTCCATCTCCCCGAAACACCCCCCTCACCAGTGTGGCATGAGACCTTCGACCATGACCCCACCTGGGGTGATCTAATCTCCTGGCCGATCGTGACCCTTCCTGACCAAACTTCCACCCTCAAGAACATGTCGTTTTTTCCCCCTTTCCCTTCGGCTGCTGTGTCTCGCTCTCACTGTCTCGAGTGAGGCCTCGCATCTGCCTCGATCGTGTGTTTCGCATCAGGAGAAAAAACAGGTTTTGGATCCTCTCCAAAACTGCTTCTGAATTTGTTGTTCCAAGACACATCACTGTGAAGGTAACTACTGTGTGTGTGTGTGTGTGTGTGTGTGTGTGTGTGTGTTTGTTACGGAAAGAAAGTTTTACAGACTTGCTGCCCCGTCTTTTGACCTGTTTATGTACCATGTATCTTTATTTATGCAAGTATTCACTCACACACACACACACACACACACACATACACACACCTTAGCCTTTGCCAGGCACCCATTTTACCCCTAGACACTACGAGAGGATGAATAGCTAGGTGGACTGTGGACTGACTGCCGCGACTAGGATTCGAACCTATGCAGGTTGGATCCCAGGCGACTCCTGCATGCGTGACGGTCACTTATGTTAACCGCTTTACCACGGAGGTCCGAATATGTGATTATCATTTGTTGTGATTATCATTAGTGAACTAAGGGGAGAGTTATATATATATATATATATATATATATATATATATATATATATATATATATATATATATATATATATATATAAATACTTTCACGTATTCTCTGCTTGTCGCAGAAGGCGACTAAAAGGTGAGGGAGCGGGGGCTGGAAATCTTCCCCATGTCTTTACTCCTATGTGTATATGTGTCTGCGTTTGTGTTTGTGTGTACGAAAAACTAGAGGAAATGCTCAAGACAGTTACAAACAATCCTATTCCTGTTATTATGGACCCTAATTTAATTATTCACAATAACTTTACATTTATCTTCTATAAAATCGTACACAAAACTTTATCACATACGTAAGCAAGTCTCCACATCTTAGTAACTTTGCCACTGAACTGGGATACAGAGGCGTCAGGCAGAGAGGTGTCAGGCAATGGATTGGGTCAGAGATGTGTCAGTCAATGAGATGGGCCAGGGAGACGTCAGTCAATGAACTAGGCTGGCAAGGCGTCGAGCAGTGACAAGGTCCAAAGGGGCGTTAGTCAATGAGGCGGACCAGAGAGGTGTCAGTAAATGGGACGGTCTATAGAAGCATCAGTCAGTGAGATGGGCCAGAGAGGCGTCAGTCAGTGAGATGGGCCAGAGAGGAGACAGTAAATGAGACGATCTATAGAGGCATCAGTCAGTGAGATGGGCCAGAGAGGCGTCAGTCAGTGAGATGGGCCAGAGAGGAGACAGTAAATGAGACGATCTATAGAGGCATCAGTCAGTGAGATGGGCCAGAGGGGCGTCAGTCAGTGAGATGGGCCAGAGAGGAGTCAGTAAATGAGACGGTCTATAGAAGCATCAGTCAGTGAGATGGGCCAGAGAGGAGACAGTAAATGAGACGATCTATAGAGGCATCAGTCAGTGAGATGGGCCAGAGAGGCGTCAGTCAGTGAGATGGGCCAGAGGAGCGTCAGTCAGTGAGATGGTCGGCCCAAATTCAGCCATAAAACTATAATAAAAGATCTAACAGTATGTGTAGATGTGCCAAATACTCTCGTGGGAAAAAGGACTCTGCCACTGCAGGTGTCAAAGGGGACTGAGTGAACAGCATATAAAAACACTAGAGATACTCCAGATAACAAAAGACAATCAAAGCGAGGTGCTGAGGGCAAAAGGTGAGAGAGAGAGAGAGAGAGAGAGAGAGAGAGAGAGAGAGAGAGAGAGAGAGAGAGAGAGAGAATTGAAATAACTTATATGTTCGATTTCGCGTCGCGAGTAGGTTGTTGTTCAAGGGTGCGAAGACACCCCTTTTTATTTACCTAGTGTTGAGATCTGTCCCATAACTGATCGTCAGAGAGTTTCGACTATACATATAGTCTCAATATTTACCTAAAGTACACGGGACATTTATTAAACAGTCTTACTGAAGAATATGGAACTTATTGACAAATCTTTTACACTCTCGTATCAGAAAACTCGCTGTCCTATGTCATTTTCTTGCCCCACATCTATACATGTAAAAAGTGGCGTCGCTTCGCTTCTCCAAGAAAATCTTTGTCACACCTAAAGATGTGTACAACCTTTTGCGCCACATCAGCTCTTCAGTTATTTCAGTTATTTCAGTTCATCGTCACCCACTGAGGTCTATGGGGACTCAGTGTCGCCCACTACGGTCAGTGGGGACCCAGTGTCGCCCACTGAGGTCGGTGGGGGCTCAGTGTAGTCCATTAAGGTCGGTGTGGACCCAGTGTCGCCCACTGAGGTCGGTGGGGACTCAGTGTGCCGCCCACTGAGATCGGTGGGGACTCAAGTGTCGTCCACTGAGGTCGGCGGGGACTCAGTTTCGCCCACTAAGGTCGGTGGGTACTCAGTGTTGCCCACTGAGGTCGGTAAGAGCCCGGTGTTGCCCACTGAGATCGGTGGGGACTCTCCACATTGTCATTTCTGAGCGTCAGCAGGTGTCATGTGTGAGGATGTATAATCACTCGTGGGCAGGTGTCATGTGTGAGGATATGTGATCACTCGTGGGCAGGTGTCATGTGTGAGGATATGTGATCACTCGTGGGCAGGTGTCATGTGTGAGGATATGTGATCACTCGTGGGCAGGTGTCATGTGTGAGGATATGTGATCACTCATGGGCAGGTGTCATGTGTGAGGATATGTGATCACTCGTGGGCAGGTGTCATGTGTGAGGATATGTGATCACTCGTGGGCAGGTGTCATGTGTGAGGATATGTGATCACTCGTGGGCAAGTGTCATGTGTGAGGATATGTGATCACTCGTGGGCAGGTGTCATGTGTGAGGATATGTGATCACTCGTGGGCAGGTGTCATGTGTGAGGATATGTGATCACTCGTGGGCAAGTGTCATGTGTGAGGATATGTGATCACTCGTGGGCAGGTGTCATGTGTGAGGATATGTGATCACTCGTGGGCAGGTGTCATGTGTGAGGATATGTGATCACTTGTGGGCAGGTGTCATGTGTGAGGATATGTGATCACTCGTGGGCAGGTGTCATGTGTGAGGATATGTGATCACTCGTGGGCAGGTGTCATGTGTGAGGATATGTGATCACTCGTGGGCAAGTGTCATGTGTGAGGATATGTGATCACTCGTGGGCAAGTGTCATGTGTGAGGATATGTGATCTACTCGTGGGCAGGTGTCATGTGTGAGGATATGTGATCACTCGTGGGCAGGTGTCATGTGTGAGGATATGTGATCACTCGTGGGCAGGTGTCATGTGTGAGGATATGTGATCACTCGTGGGCAGGTGTCATGTGTGAGGATATGTGATCACTCATGGGCAGGTGTCATGTGTGAGGATATGTGATCACTCGTGGGCAGGTGTCATGTGTGAGGATATGTGATCACTCGTGGGCAGGTGTCATGTGTGAGGATATGTGATCACTCGTGGGCAGGTGTCATGTGTGAGGATATGTGATCACTCGTGGGCAGGTGTCATGTGTGAGGATATGTGATCACTCGTGGGCAGGTGTCATGTGTGAGGATATGTGATCACTCGTGGGCAGGTGTCATGTGTGAGGATATGTGATCACTCGTGGGCAGGTGTCATGTGTGAGGATATGTGATCACTCGTGGGCAGGTGTCATGTGTGAGGATATGTGGTCATTCGTGGGCAGGTGTCATGTGTGAGGATGTATAATCACTCGTGGGCAGGTGTCATGTGTGAGGATATGTGATCACTCGTGGGCAGGTGTCATGTGTGAGGATATGTAGTCATTCGTGGGCAGGTGTCATGTGTAAGGATATGTGATCACTCGTGGGCAGGTGTCATGTGTGAGGATATGTGATCACTCGTGGGCAGGTGTCATGTGTGAGAAATTTGTCATTCGTCAGCGAGTGTCAGCAGCAGTAAGTGTGTATCGTGAGAGAGAGAGAGAGAGAGAGAGAGAGAGAGAGAGAGAGAGAGAGAGAGAGAGAGAGAGAGAGAGAGAGAGAGAGAGAAGTGTGGAGACAGCGCTCAGCAGTCATCATGCGTGGAGTATGATGAAGCGCAAGTTGACAGTTTCTTGATGTTGTTGCAAAGCTTGGAATACCTGAACGCTCCCTCCTCCTCCTCCTCCTCTTCCTCCTCCTCCTCCTCAAAACCAGCTGAGCTGCACACGTACAGGACGTTGGCTGGCTTGGGAAAGGCAGAGTCGTGATATTTTTTCAAGCAGGAACAAAAACGCGGAATATATTACCGAAAACTGGCACATTTGGCTGCCCTGCATCAACGCTCCCATCCAGAGTGACTTTGTTGGCGCTGGGTGAGGTGTTACCTCAGCGGGTCGATGTCAGGCCATAAATTCTGAGCCCATGACAGACGAATCGTAAATTTCCATCACATGGCCTCCTCACGGCCGAAACAGGTGAACGTGTAATCCCTTCCATGAGCGACCTGCTCAGTGTTCTGTCTCACTAATACTTAAGAAGAACGTTCTCACGTCTGTATAGATTGGCAGAATGAATTGTAGTATATCCACCTTCCTCCCACAGAGTCTACGTAATGAGTCAGATATTTCATTACCCTTGTGGGTTTAGCAGCGTCGTCGTCCCAAGGGTGTTATCCGACGGGAGTCAGCCATAGCTGAGGACGATAATGACTCTATCTCTCTCTCTCTCACACGCACACACACACACACACACACACACACACACACACACACACACACACACACACACACATATGCACCTCATCTTGCAACGCTCCGGGGGAAATCAACATCATTAAGGAACATAACACCCCCACGTTCTGCCTCTGTCCGTGGACATTGCTGTCGTACGTAAGAAAGTGATCCCACATAAATCTTGCTTGATGTTTTGGGAGATAACAGACACACACACACGCGCGCGCACTGCCCACCTCTTGCCCAATAGAGGTGTTCCTTGGTCAGCTGGTCCAGCGCGCCGGGGATATCATGGCAGCCTCGCACGCGTGTCTTGCCCACCCGCAGCCTACGTGGCACTCCTTCATCGGCACCGTCATGGAAAATGATGTTATTAGCGCAGGTCATGGCTGGAGGCGAGCTGTGAAACAGCAGAACTCTCGTCCTGCCGCTAACTGTGCCAACACGAGCAAGCCAAGGCTGCTGCTGGTGGCCAGCACATGGAAACTCATCCTTTTGTTCACTAAGTTACTCGAGGCCACACTTTTGGAAGAACGCCTCGTAATTTTAAACCTGCTGGACAGCCAACGAGGGATCTCTACCTCCCGACCCCTACACACACACACACACACACACACACACACACACACACGGACATGCTCGCTGTGGCAGACATGCTGAACCACATGCATGAATATAATTGAGACACATGACATATGACAGTCACCGGCCCAGGGAGAAATAGTGCCTGACGATGTAGGAGGAGATGGTGCCCGACAATCGATGAAGAGATGGCGCTTACGATCGAGGGAGAGATGGGGCTGACGGTCTAAACAGAGACGGTGCTGACAGTCCATACAGAGATGGTGCTTGATGAACGTAGGAGAGACAACACACACATCCGTTTAGACATGTTTCTTATACTCCCATTTCCACTTCTGTCAACATCACATGTTTAACTGGGTGTTGAAGGCACCAGTCTCCCGTGTTCAGCGGGCAACACAATAAACACGGTGGTGTGCCTGGGCTTGCAACATTGCAACAGATGTGCATCTCATGAAAAACGAGTCATTAGAATCCAAGACCCAGTGATGATTACAGACCCTACATACAACAGGTTCAGCCATGCGCCTGGAGACCTGAGACCGGAGTAGCTGATTCACAGTTGCGTTGTCGGCCGTTTGATGATGTCATCCATGACCTCGTAATATGACCTCTGACCTCGTAACCTCAAGCAATACATACGCCAACTTTTCACATGATCCGGGTGAAGAGGGTACAGAAGATAGAAATAAGAATTTGATAATTTAGACGTAAAAACAGGAGAGAATGATATGCATTATCAAGAGACATTTTATATCTGACATGAAGTCCTATAGTTAAAGACGGGATATATATATATATATATATATATATATATATATATATATATATATATATATATATATATACATATATATACATATATATATATATATATATATATATATATATATATATATATATATATATATATATATATATATATATATATATATATATATATATATATATATATATATATATATATATGTATATATATATATATATATATATATATATATATATATATATATATATATATATATATATATATATATATATATATATATATATATATATACAGAGCCTTTGAGGAAAAATCCTCACTTGGCCCCCTTCCCTGTTCCTTCTTTTGGAAAATTTAAAACTGTAGGGGAGGATTTCCAGCCCCCAGCTCCCTCCCCTTTTAGTCGCCTTCTACGACACGCAGGGAATACGTGGGAAGTATTCTTAATCCCCTATCCCCTATATATATATATATATATATATATATATATGTATATATATATATATATATATATATATATATGTATATATATATATATATATAAATATATATATATATATATATATATATATATATATATATATATATATACACGAGACAATTCATTCCTTCGACAAGGCCACTAGCGAATGTCCTTGTGTTATTTTCTCACTAATCCCAACCTATAAATATATGTTATCAGAAACTCATCTCAATATCTATTGTTTCAGACATGTCGATGGTTTTATCTATTCATCTGGCTGGTTCTTATGGCTTACAAAATCCGTTTCTCTCGCCCTTGTAATGGGAGACTGTGTAGAGAGAGAGCTGCATCTCTATTGAACTGGTCCCATTGGGAATAATGTATAGAAATCAGAGTGGCTTAAGGAGCGTTATATACATATATCTATTTCTGGACAAATTTTTATGAAAGGGCCCTGGTGTTAACCAGGACCATTTTCTATGAAAGGCCCTTGGTGTTACGCAGGACCATTTTCTATGAAAGGCTCCTTGTTTTACCCAAGGACCATTTTCTATGAAAGGCCCTTGGTGTTAAGCTGGACCATTTTCTATGAAAGGCCCATTGTTTTACCCAGGATCATTTTCTATTAAAGGCTCTTGAATCCCAAGGCTGCGCTGCTTCCAGTAGCGGGAAAATGTAGACTCCTTTGGAATGAGAAGTTCAATCATAAGACTATTATCCCCCTGGTGATCCAGCCTCTCTAAAAGGTGGCCTTCCAATCATGGTGTAACCTCATGCAGGAGGAACCCGGTAGCACCATCTTGGAGAGCATTTGAATGATGAGAAGGAAAATCCCAGGTGCAGTTTTGGTGGGTCAAACTGTACTGGTTATCTAAATCTAAAAAAAAAAAGAAAAGAAAAGTAAAAAAGAGTTGATAAAGCGATATGTATGAGAATTTATGAGAATTTATTCTGATTCTTTTTTTTTCTCTACGATTTGATGACTTTTTTTGTCACGATTTAGTGAGATTATTTTTGGTCATGAATTGGTGGGATTATTTTTATATGATTATTTCTTTTGTGTCATAAATTGGTGGGATTTTTTATATGATTATTTCTTTTGTGTCATAAATTGGTGGGATTTTTTATATGATTATTTCTTTTGTGTCATAAATTGGTGGGATTTTTTATATGATTATTTCTTTTGTGTCATAAATTGGTGGGATTTTTTATATGATTATTTCTTTTGTGTCATCAATTGGTGGGATTTTTTATATGATTATTTCTTTTGTGTCATAAATTGGTGGGATTTTTTATATGATTATTTCTTTTGTGTCATAAATTGGTGGGATTTTTTATATGATTATTTCTTTTGTGTCATAAATTGGTGGGATTTTACTTATTATATGATGTGATTAATGACATTTTAGTCACGATTCAATGGTTAATATTGGGGTAGCGATTTAGTTTGGAGTTTATTTTGCTTAAGTTGATTAGTAATATTAGGATATCATAATTTCGCTTTCTTGGAGATCACGATTTAATGTACGATATATTTCCCGATTTTCTTTTCTTTTTTTCCCTACTCTCGATCCCATTAAAGATTTTCAGTCAGAATTTATTATGACATATTTGCTTGAGTAATTCATTTTTTTATTTTCAATTACAAAATTCATTTCTCTTATATTCTTCAAAGTCATCCAATGGCGAACATACCTTCTTACCCTGCACAGAGGGTGCACGACTGGGGTTCTGATATATGACAGTGGTATAGACATCAAATGATTTGATATATGACAGTGGTATAGGCATCAAATGATTTGATATATAACAGTGGTGTAGGTATGAGATAATCTGATATATGACAGTGGTATAGACATCAAATGATTTGATATATAACAGTGGTGTAGGTATGAGATAATCTGATATATGACAGTGGTATAGACATCAAATGATTTGATATATAACAGTGGTGTAGGTATTAGATAATCTGATATATGACAGTGGTATAGACATCAAATGATTTGATATATGACAGTGGTGTAGGTATAAGATAATCTAATATATAACAGTGGTATAGGCATCAAATGATTTGATATATGACAGTGGTGTAGGTATGAGATAATCTGATATATGACAGTGGTATAGACATCAAATGATTTGATATATGACATTGGTGTAGGTATTAGATAATCTGATATATGACAGTGGTATAGACATCAAATGATTTGATATATGACATTGGTGTAGGTATTAGATAATCTGATATATGACAGTGGTATAGACATCAAATGATTTGATATATGACAGTGGTGTAGGTATAAGATAATCTAACATATGACAGTGGTATAGGCATCAAATGATTTGATATATGACATTGGTGTAGGTATTAGATAATCTGATATATGACAGTGGTATAGACATCAAATGATTTGATATATGACATTGGTGTAGGTATTAGATAATCTGATATATGACAGTGGTATAGACATCAAATGATTTGATATATGACAGTGGTGTAGGTATAAGATAATCTAACATATGACAGTGGTATAGGCATCAAATGATTTGATATATGACATTGGTGTAGGTATAAGATAATCTAATATATGACAGTGGTATAGACATCAAATGATTTGATATATGACATTGGTGTAGGTATTACGTAATCTGATATATGACAGTGGTATAGGCATCAAATAATCTGATATATGGTGTGGAGACTAACCACACGAGCATGTACAGTTATGATACGTATTTTTTTTTTCTTTTTTTTCTTTTGTCTTCGTAGAAAGACAACGTTTTGGAATTCTTTTCCTTCTGCCGCCTTTCCCTTTTCTTATAACCTTTTCCACCTTTAAGAATCAGATCTGCAGATGCATGAATCATCTTTGATTCAGTATATATATTGACTTATTATGTTCCTATCCTGTTTTCCCATACCCATCACCAGTTTGATTAAAAGTCCACCTGCCACACTAGGATTCACTCGCTGGATCAATTTATGATTATCTTTGACACTTGTAAGGATTGATCGTATGATTAACTAAGTGTAATTAATTTATCCTAATTTCTAGTTATATTCCTCTGCCTTTTCAAAGTCTGATGATATCGGCTAAGGCCTAAGGCTCTTACTTATCTTACTTATCGGACTTGATCCTTCACGTAACAAAGACTTTCCATTGAATTAGAAATTACTTTACACTCAACCATACTTTACAAATAAGAATTTATGATAAACTAATTCTTACACTTAACCAGACTTTACTTTTACACTTAACTAGATTCTACTTAAATTCAACCAGACTTTGCATTAAACTAGACGTTACTTTACACTTAACTGGACTAGACGTTACATGTAACCAGTCTTCACACTTGACAAGTCTTTGCTTTACACTTAACTAGACTTTACACTTTATTAGATTTTCCACTTGACCAGACTTTCTCTTACGCTCGACTGAGTTGGCTTATCCAGTTCACTAGACTGGCTTTAGTAATTACCCTGACTTTACAGGACCAGTTCACCGTGATTAGCCCGCCAGTTTGTGGTCACCTTGCCTTCTGGTCCACTACACTCACGAGATGACACGAACCACTACCACCACCAGGCCCAGCCACCACTGCACTACCATCACCAGGCCCAGCCATAACCACTGCACTACCATCACCAGGCCCAGCCACCACTGCACTACCATCACCAGGCCCAGCCATAACCACTGCACTACCATCACCAGGCCCAGCCACCACTGCACTACCATCACCAGGCCCAGCCACCACTGCACCACCATCACCAGGCCCAGCCACCACTGCACCACCATCACCAGGCCCAGCCACCACTGCACTACCATCACCAGGCCCAGCCACCACTGCACTACCATCACCAGGCCCAGCCATAACCACTGCACTACCATCACCAGGCCCAGCCACCACTGCACTACCACCACCAGGCCCAGCCACCACTGCACTACCATCACCAGGCCCAGCCACCACTGCACTACCATCACCAGGCCCAGCCATAACCACTGCACTACCATCACCATCCAAGAACAACCACCACAACACTACCACCACCTTCCATAACCAACCACCACTACACTAACCATTACTACCAGGCTCTGCCACAACTGCCCCATCCAGGGTCAGCTGCCATCACCACCAACCAAGCCAGACCACCACTACACTACCACCATCACCACCACCCAAGCCAGACCACCGTCACACCATCACCACCACCAGCCTCATCCAACTCCACATCATCATCATCATCATCATCATCATCATCATCATCATCATCATTAGTGTCCTTAATATTATCATCATCATCACCATTCCAATTGTTATTATCACTGTTGTCATTAAGAACGTTGTGTTACCGACGAAGGAGAGAGAGAGAGAGAGAGAGAGAGAGAGAGAGAGAGAGAGAGAGAGAGAGAGAGAGAGAGAGAGAGAGAGAGAGAGAGAGAGAGAGAGAGAGCGACAAAAAGAGAGAGAGGGGGGGAGAGAAAGGTGGAAACAGCGACGGTTGGCCCAGAAACGAGAGGGGGGAAAGATAAGGTCATGTCAGTATGTGCTGTGCTCCTCTTACAAAAACCTGCACCTGCTGCCAGGGGAACCAAGCGCCCCCCTCCCAAGAGACAGCGACCGGGGAAGCAACGAGACAACAAGAGCAACAGACAGAAATGCAAATGACATTAATTAACGTCAGAAGACAAGGAGGAAGCTGAAAATAATCAAGAAATGATGACTATAAAAAAGAGAAAAAGAATTTTGTTTAGAATACGATTCTCTGTGTGTCTTGTGGCCATACCTTTCTGGGGTTCGTGACCCATAATTCTGAGCCATAGCAAGGGAGACATCGGCGGCCCAGCCGAAGTGATAGTGTGTGTGGTGCCAGTGACCGATGCTGTCTCATCTTCGGCACACCCGGTCCCAGGTACGAACAGGGTGGTGCAACGAGTGTCTGCCTTCCATCCAAACTTGGGTTATGGATCACTTTCGTTCGCCGAGAGGTTTATTCGACATGATTATTATTATTATCATCATTATTATCATTATTTTTGTACCCCCTGGGGATACATAAGCGTATGTGAATGTAGGTTACACACACACACACACACACACACACACACACACACACACACACACACACACACACTGGAACAGAACACAGTCGGTTCTATAAGCAAAGGACCACTGTTTGAGCATGACTTACGACCCTTGAGCACAATGGTACGGCGTGACCCTCGCGCTCGACAGTACGACCCTTGTGCTCGACGGTACGACCCTTGTGCACGACGGTATGACCCTTGTGCACGACGGTATGACCCTTGTGCACGACAGTACGACCCTTGTGCTCGACGGTACGACCCTTGTGCACGACGGTATGACCCTTGTGCACGACGGTATGACCCTTGTGCTCGACGGTACGACCCTTGTGCACGACTGTGCGACCCTTGTGCACGACGGTACGACCCTTGTGCACGACAGTACGACCCTTGTGCTCGACGGTACCACCCTTGTGCTCGACGGTACGACCCTTGTGCACGACAGTACGACCCTTGTGCTCGACGGTACGACCCTTGTGCTCGACGGTACGACCCTTGTGCACGACGGTACGACCCTTGTGCACGATAGTACGACCCTTGTGCTCGACAGTACGACCCTTGTGCTCGACGGTATGACGCTTGTGCACGACGGTACGACCCTTGTGCTCGACGGTGCGACCTTTGTCGTCGACGGTACGACCCTTGTGCTCGACAGTACGACCCTTGTGCTCGACGGTACGACCCTTGTGCTCGATGGCTTGACACTTGAGAGCAAAAGTGGTTTAAAAGACTTGAAAGGATCACTCTGGGCTGTATAGCAGACCGAGGGGCTCCCTCCTCCTCCTCCTCCTCCTCCTCTTCCTCCTCCACCTCCTCATACTCCTCCTACTTCTCTCCCTCCTCTTCCACCTCCTCCTCCTCCTCCTCCTCCTCCTCCTCCTCCTCCTCCTCCTCCTCTCCTCCTTCACCTTCTCCTACTCCTCCTCCTTCTCTCCCTCCTATTCCTCCTCCTCCGCCTCCTCCTCCCCTCACCTCTCCCCTCCTTCTTCCTCCTCCCCCTCACCTCCTCTCCTCCTCCTTCCTCTTCCTCCTCCTCCTCCCTCTCATCCTGTGCCCTCCCTCCGGCAGCATGTGACATTCTACCACATAATCACGTGTCATAATTCGACATGATGTTCTAATTATCAATTATCTTTTTTATAGTTTATGGATAATTACCTCACTAGGGTATAATTTATAATTTTCCCGTCGCTCTATCATGAGTCTTCCTTATGTTCCTTATCTGATACTCTTAGCCTTATGTACGGGTCATTCTTTTGTTTCTTATGCGTCAGTCTTTTGTTTCTTATGCGTCAGTCTTTTGTTTCTTATGCGTCAGTCTTTTGTTTCTCATGTGTCAGTCTTTTGATTCTAACGTGTCGCTCTTTTGTTTCTAATGCGTCAGTCTTTTGTTTCTTGTGTGCTAGTCTTTTGTTTCTATATGTCACTCTTTCTTGTGCATCAGTCTTTTGTTTCTTATGTATCAATAGTTTTTCATGCGTCAGTTTTTTGGTTCCAATAGGTCAGTTTTTTGTTGCAATGCGTCAGACTTTTGTTTATCATGTGTCAGTCTTTTGCTTCTTTTATGTCAGTCTTTTGTTTCTAATGCCTCACGTTCCTTAGGTGTCAGTCTTTTGCTTCTTTTGAGTCAGTCTTTTGTTTCTAATGACTCACGTTTCTTAGGTGTCAGTCTTTTGTTTCCTATGTATTGATCTTTTGTGTCAATGGGATCATTTTCTTCTAATGTGTCGCTTTTGTTTCTTGTACGTCGGTCTTTTGATTGGTCTGTATCACTTTTATTTCTATGTGTCTGTTTTGACTCTTATGTGTCACTGTTTGTTTCTATTTCAGACTTTTGTTTCTGTGAGCAAGTCTTTTGTTTCTCCTCTGTCACTCTTACGTTTCCATGTGTCAGTTTTGCTTCATATGTGACACCGTCACGCTCATTACGTGTCATTCTTGCGTCCATCTTGTGTCACTCTCGCTTTCTAGCTTGCGTCACCCTTATGTAACTTATGTTACATTCTCTATCCCCTCATGTGTCACATCTCATGTGTCATACCCCTTGTGTCACAGCACTTGTGACACACATGTCATACCCCTTGTGTCACACCAATTGTGTTACACCGCTTGTGTCACACACCTTGTGTCACATCGCTTATGTCATAACTTGTGTCATACGTCTTGTGTCACACCACTTGTGTCTCACCTCATGTGTCACATCCCTTGTGTCACACCACTCATGCCACACCTCATGTGTCACACCCCTTGTGTCACACCACTCATGCCACACCTCATGTGTCACACCTCTTGTGTCACACCACTTATGCGACACCTCATGTGTCACACCTCTTGTGTCTCACCAATTGTGTCACACCTTATATGTCACACCTCTTGTGTCACACCACTTGTGTCACACCTCATGTGTCACACCCCTTGTGTCACATCACTTGTGTTACACCTTATGTGTCACACCTCTTGTGTCACACCCCTCGTGTTACAAATGCGTCACACTACTTCTGTCCCGCCCTATTGCGTCATATCTCTTGCGTAACACTGCTTGCGTTACGACTTCTGCGTCACACATCTTCTGTCCCTCCTTACTGCGTCACACCTATTCCCTCACACCTCCTGTGTCACACCTCTTCCCGTTACACACCTCCTCTGTCACAGCCCGGCGCGTCACGCCTCTTGCGTCACACGCCTCCTGTGTCACACAGCCTCTCCTGCGTCACACGCCTCCTATGTCACACAGCCCGGCGCGTCACGCCTCTTGCGTCACGCGCCTACTGTGTCACACAGCCCTGCGCGTCACGCCTCTTGCGTCGCGCGCCTACTGTGTCACACAGCCCTGCGCGTCACGCTTCTTGCGTCGCGCGCCTACTGTGTCACAGCTGATGTCACTCCCACCACTGCTCATCTCGGTCTCGTGACGTCACGGATGACCCCTTGTGACCTCGATGCCATCTTTGTTTTGCCTTTGTCTTATCCCATGTCTCTTGACTCAGTCAAAAATTCGTTTTCTTTCACAGTTCAAGATCAGTGCCCGAGCCTTTTATTAGATCAGTGTGTTATCTCATTCCATTTTCTTCACACTGTTTTCCCCTCAGCCTAAGTCTGTTAAGTCGATTCAAGTTGCCCATTAAGTCGATCAAGTTGCTGGTAACTCGATTAAGTTGCTTGTCAGTCGATCAAGTTGTTCTTAAGTTGATTAAGCTGTTCTGAAGTCGAATAAGTTGTTCGTAAGTCAAATAAGTTGCCCGTAAGTCGATTAAGTTGCTCGGAAGTCGATCAAGTTGTTCTTAAGTAAGTTGTTCGTAAGTTATATAAGTTATTCGTAAGTCATATAAGTTGTTCGTAAGTCGATTAAGTTGCTCGGAAGTCGATCAAGTTGTTCTTAAGTCGAATAAATTGTTCGTAAGTTATATAAGTTATTCGTAAGTCATATAAGTTGTTCGTAAGTCAAATAAGTTGCTCGGAAGTCGATTAAGTTGCTCGGAAGTCGATCAAGTTGTTCTTAAGTCGAATAAGTTGTTCGTAAGTCATATAAGTTATTCGTAAGTCATATAAGTTGTTCGTAAGTCAAATAAGTTGTTCGTAAGTCATATAAGTTATTCGTAAGTCATATAAGTTGTTCGTAAGTCATATAAGTTATTCGTAAGTCATATAAGTTATTCGTAAGTCATATAAGTTGTTCGTAAGTCATATAAGTTATTCGTAAGTCATATAAGTTATTCGTAAGTCATATAAGTTGTTCGTAAGTCAAATAAGTTGTTCGTAAGTCATATAAGTTATTCGTAAGTCATATAAGTTGTTCGTAAGTCAAATAAGTTGTTCGTAAGTCATATAAGTTGTTCGTAAGTCAAATAAGTTGTTCGTAAGTCGATCAAGTTGTTCGTAGGCTCGGATCTGAAAGTCAGGTGTTTTCTTTTTTTTCCTTGAGGAGGCAAAGGATGTGTGCACTGCACAGACTGCTGACACTTGTACTTTGAAACTTCCACCTCTCTCTCTCTCTCTCTCTCTCTCTCTCTCTCTCTCTCTCTCTCTCTCTCTCTCTCTCTCTCTCTCTCTCTCTCGTGGTCAGATATGCTGTACCAGGTGGTGTAAACCCGGTAGTGGTACTCAGCCAGGTGGTGTAAGCCCGGTAGTTGTAGTTATTCAGGTGGTGTAACCCGGCAGTTATACTCAGCCAGGTGGTGTAACCCTGTGTTTATATTCGGCCAGGTGGTGTAACCCTGTGTTTATACTCAGCCAGGTGGTGTAACCCTGTGTTTATACTCAGCCAGGTGGTGTAACCCTGTGTTTATACTCAGCCAGGTGGTGTAACCCTGTGTTTATACTCAGCCAGGTGGTGTAACCCTGTGTTTATACTCGGCCAGGTGGTGTAACCCTGTGTTTATACTCAGCCAGGTGGTGTAACCCTGTGTTTATATTCGGCCAGGTGGTGTAACCCTGTGTTTATACTCAGCCAGGTGGTGTAACCCTGTGTTTATATTCGGCCAGGTGGTGTAACCCTGTGTTTATATTCGGCCAGGTGGTGTAACCCTGTGTTTATACTCGGCCAGGTGGTGTAACCCTGTGTTTATACTCAGCCAGGTGGTGTAACCCTGTGTTTATACTCAGCCAGGTGGTGTAACCCTGTGTTTATACTCAGCCAGGTGGTGTAACCCTGTGTTTATATTCGGCCAGGTGGTGTAACCCTGTGTTTATACTCAGCCAGGTGGTGTAACCCTGTGTTTATACTCAGCCAGGTGGTGTAACCCTGTGTTTATATTCGGCCAGGTGGTGTAACCCTGTGTTTATACTCGGCCAGGTGGTGTAACCCTGTGTTTATACTCGGCCAGGTGGTGTAACCCTGTGTTTATACTCAGCCAGGTGGTGTAACCCTGTGTTTATACTCGGCCAGGTGGTGTAACCCTGTGTTTACACTTAGCCAGGTGGTGCATTTCCTATCACCAAACCGCAAATAGCCTCAGCACTCAAATAGTAATCACAAAAAGTAATCAGAAATATGATTACAAATAGTAATCACACAAAGTAGTAATCAGAAATAGCAATCACGAATAGCAATCACACGTCATGACCCAGTGCCATTCATCCCTCCCTGCCTCAAGTGGTGAGACCAGGTCTCGCATGAGGTTACCCTCGTGTGTGGGAGGAGGTGGAGACTGACACTTGCATCTTGACCAAACAAGAAATCAGCGCTTGTGTGGTTTTTGTCACTCACTGTCACCAGTTCACCCAGCTGTCGGTCTGCCGTGTGGCCTTGTGACCGACGGGTCGTTCTCAGGGGAAAAAGATGACCACCCTCTGCCCACCGTAGAGAAAAACCAGAGTCGCGATCGCCGCCAGCGATAACCTCAATACCAGGTCAAGTTGTGGCGTGGAAGCAGCCGCCTCTCTCGTTCACATCTGCCTCAGCGGGTGGCACTGTTCCCAACCTGACGTAATGGTGTAGCTTCCCTCTTAAAGCCTTCCTCGTTACCCGGCCGTATAAGGCCAGCACGCCTCCCTCATCCCTGGGCAAAAACCAGTCTAAGGATGAACCCGAGGAGCGTGTCGGGAGGATGCTGCTCCTGCTGCTGCTATGCTATGATTACCAGGCGGGGCGGCCATGGGGGCTGCGTGGATGGTGGGATGACCCTGCGATGGGCTGGCCTGAAAGGTTGGACTGGCTGGCTGGATGGCTGGAGGACGGAACTAAGCAGTTGGCAGACTAGAAGATGGCTGGCTGGCTGGCTGGAGAATGGACTACCTGGCTGGCTGACTGGGTGGTTAAAGAAGTGGGCTAGCTGGCTGGTGAGTACAATGACTATGTGAGCCAGAGGCTAACCAGCTGGTGGGTGAGTCTAGCTGTACTGGCCCTGACGACGATGTGCAACTGTCCCCTCCTCTCACACATGGAAGGGGCCGACGTCCCTCTTGCGTCAAACTAGTCACCATTAGTGATCCCTGGTGCAGATGTTATTGTTCAGACAACTCCAGATTCCCGGACTACTGATCTCTGTCTCTTTGTCTGGTGACAAGACGAATATATACGTGGCAGTCACAGACGATCGTACTGGCTGCTTGGCTCTCAGTGAATGCGGTAACCCATGAAGTTAATGAGGGTAGACTGGCCTCAGTAACACCCGTGAGGTTAATGAGGGTAGACTGGCTTCAGTAACACCCGTGAGGTTAATGAGGGTAGACTGGCCTCAGTAACACCCGTGAGGTTAATGAGGGTAGACTGGCTTCAGTAACGCCGGTGAAGTTAATGAGGATAGACTTGGTTCAATAATGCCGGTGAGATTAATGAGGTAGATTGGCTTTCGAAACGCCGGTGGAGATGATGAAGGCAGATTGGCTTCAGGAACGACAGTCAGGGTGATGAGAGTAGACTGGCGTCAGCAACAACGGCTAATATGCATCACCAACGGGAAGACACGAAGCGACATCATCTTCCATGACCTGTGTCTTGTAGAGGGCGAGGAGAAGGGGCAGGAATTCACACACAAGCGCTTAGCCTAGAAGTCTATTGACCTCTGCCAACTCACTGATAACGTCATCTTCAATAAGAAAGACTTCACAGATCACAAGACGAGAAAAGGAAAAAATAAATGAGGCGAATCCATGACCCCACATGACCTGCTCTGAAGATGGTGACACCATTCGTCAGAGAGGGAGGTCTGTACGAAGGCTGTGGTGTTCCTTTGTGTGGGTCAGTGAGTCAGGTTCTTCCTTTATCTTTGAGTTCATTCTTTCTTTTTTTTTTCTTGGCCTCTGTACACTGTGATCGGAGTAAGGCCGCTCCTCAACCTTCAGGAATAATTTACTGGTTATTATGCAGTCGTGGGTAAGGACCTTACTGATTCAGTAGGTCAATAATCACGCTCCTAGCACTTATGTGATTCAGATTAATGGATCTCTATTATTAATGGATCTCTATTATCTCTATTAATCTATCTCTATTAAGTTCCGGTAACTGTAAGGTTGTCAGGGTATGTTGATTTCTACAAGGCTCCACCATCACCTGGGGTTGTCAAGGGTAGGTGGTATTCTACCAGGTTCCAGCAAAAACAGGGGGTTGTCAAGGGTATGTGGGACTCTACCAGGCTCTACCAGGCTTAGCTTTATATAAGATGCGAAAACCTTGCTGAATATAAAGAAGAAAAAATCTGAATATATTCTTATTCATATACTTTACTTCAAAGCTATTCCAATATTTGCTAACAGATAGTTTATCTTTATTATCTTCCTAATGTGGAACTCCGGCGACAAGTTAGGGACGATGTCGACTCCCAAGTCCTCTTACACACATTCCTGGAGCTGAGTTCCTGCTTAGATTATAATCCATACTGAGACCTTTCACCGGATCCTATCTTCATTGATTTACATTCACTTAGGGTGGCTTTCACCAAACCAGCTTTGAAGTCTGTCTACGTCCCCTTGTAAGTTCATGCAATCCTCCTCGTTTTTCGATCCTCTCGTGACCTTTGCATAATCTGCAGATTATTCAGAAAGGAGTCCATACCTTTTGGCACATAGAACAGGAAGTATAACAGTCCCAGAGCACAACCTTGCGGAGCTCCAATGATAACCTTTACCCATTTCGAGAAGGGTTCTCTAACATTAGTCCCTCGTTCTCTTGCACGGAGATAATCTGTCTAGTGGTGTCTTCCTGGTGATCTAGGTCCATAATCAGCCTCCTATGAGGTATAGCGTCAAATGCTTTCTGACGGTCCAGATACAAGTAAATCCACACTAAATCCACAACTGAATCCTCCTCTTTTGTCCAAAACAGAGCTCGTTGTCTCGTACAAATTTAAGAGGTTCGTTACACATGACCTCCCTTTTCCCTGTAACCACGTTGCCTCTCCCTTAGGCAATTTATTCTTTCCAGGAAGTCATCTATTTGCTTTCTGATTCTCTCTTTCCACTACCTTACAGATCACACGTAGGGAGACTGGTCTTAGGCGTTAAGTCAAAGGCCATTGGGTTCATGGGTGTAGTAATGGTGGCCTTAGCAGTGAAGATGAGGAAGTAATGAAGAAGAGTACAGCGACCTAAAAAGAAGAGTCGTGCTAGATTCAAGACCTTCTGCAAGTTGGCAAGGCTATTGTGAACCTGAGGGTATAGTGAAGGAGAGCATAGTGAACACACGGTGATTCTATGCTAGGCTCACTGTATTCATCGTCAGTACATCTTCACAATACCCTTCTCTTTATTCAGCTAGGTTCACTATTCTCTTCTTCACTACGCCCTTATCTTCACATGCCCTTCTCAAGAGAGAGAGAGAGAGAGAGAGAGAGAGAGAGAGAGAGAGAGAGAGAGAGAGAGAGAGATAGAGAGAGAGAGAGAGTCCATAAGAATAAGATTTTACAGTTCTAGATACGAACATAAGGTGGACCAAGACTGGATCGTTTTATGCTAACTACAGACTCATCTTCACTTCAAAGGACATCATCACTACACACCCCCATCTACATCCTCATGCTCGTTGCTAAAGTCGTCATCACTCCGCCCCATCGCTACACCCTCGATACCACTGTCCTTTGATAACCAATACTGCTGAGGTCAAAGGTTAACATTTTCTACACACAAACACACACACACACACACACACACACACACACACACACACACACACACACACAAACACACACATACAAACACACACACATGGTGGATGTACTCAAGGTTAAGAAACGGGACAACACGAGTGTAATACTCTCTCCTTGTAACACACAGATAGCAATCAAAAACTGAAATCAAACACACACACACACACACACACACACACACACACACACACACAAACACACACTGGCCTCCGTGGTTTAGCGTTACTGACCATGAGTCAACATGGGCACGCTCTTGGTCTCAAGTTCGTGGGTTCTTAACGTGGACGCGGTAATCAGCCCGCATCCAACCCAGGCGTTCATCCTGCCCTCAGACCTGGTCGATACATGGGTACTTGTCTATGCATGGTATGTAAGTCTACCTTAGATATTGAACTTCTGCAGCTAAACTGACATAGACAAACTGACGAATTTGGCGCAGAGAAGCGTCAAGAAGGAGTAACTCACGTGCTAGTGGCGTCATAAAGGAGTAACTCACGTGCAGAGGCGTCATGAAGGAGTAACTCACGTGCAGAGGCGTCATGAAGGAGTAACTCACGTGCAGAGGCGCCATAAAGGAATAACTTACGTGCAATGGCGTCATAAAAGGAGTAACTCACGTGCAGAGGCGTCATGAAGGAGTAACTCACGTGCAGTGGCATCATGAAGGAGTAACTCACGTGCAATGGCTTTCATGAAGGAGTAACTCACGTGCAATGGCGTCATGAAGGAGTAACTCACGTGCAGAGGCGTCAAGAAGGAGTAACTCACGTGCAATGGCTTTCATGAAGGAGTAACTCACGTGCAGTGGCGTCATGAAGGAGTAACTCACGTGCAGTGGCGTCAAGAAGGAGTAACTCACGTGCAGTGGCGTCATGAGGAAGTCAGCTACGTACAGCAGCATCATAAAGGAGAGTCAACTACGAAAAGAAGTGCCATGAATGAGTCATCTACATACAGAGGCAGCATGAATGAGTCATCTACATACAGAGGCAGCATGAATGAGTCATCTACATACAGAGGCAGCATGAGGGAGTCATCTACATACAGAGGCAGCATGAGGAGTCATCTATCATACAGAGGCAGCATGAGGGAGTCATCTACATACAGAGGCAGCATGAGGGAGTCATCTACATACAGAGGCAGCATGAGGGAGTCATCTACATACAGAGGCAGCATGAGGGAGTCATCTACATACAGAGGCAGCATGAATGAGTCATCTACATACAGAGGCAGCATGAGGGAGTCATCTACATACAGAGGCAGCATGAATGAGTCATCTACATACAGAGGCAGCATGAATGAGTCATCTACATACAGAGGCAGCATGAGGGAGTCATCTACATACAGAGGCAGCATGAAGGAGTCATCTACATACAGAGGCAGC
Organism: Panulirus ornatus; assembly: GCF_036320965.1. Lineage (NCBI taxonomy): Eukaryota > Metazoa > Arthropoda > Malacostraca > Decapoda > Palinuridae > Panulirus > Panulirus ornatus. The sequence continues at coordinate 30,629,331 of NC_092278.1, forward strand.
ATGAGGGAGTCATCTACATACAGAGGCAGCATGAGGGAGTCATCTACATACAGAGGCAGCATGAGGGAGTCATCTACATACAGAGGCAGCATGAGGGAGTCATCTACATACAGAGGCAGCATGAATGAGTCATCTTCATACAGAGGCAGCATGAGGGAGTCATCTACATACAGAGGCAGCATGAGGGAGTCATCTACATACAGAGGCAGCATGAATGAGTCATCTTCATACAGAGGCAGCATGAGGGAGTCATCTACATACAGAGGCAGCATGAGGGAGTCATCTACATACAGAGGCAGCATGAGGGAGTCATCTACATACAGAGGCAGCATGAGGGAGTCATCTACATACAGAGGCAGCATGAATGAGTCATCTTCATACAGAGGCAGCATGAGGGAGTCATCTACATACAGAGGCAGCATGAGGGAGTCATCTACATACAGAGGCAGAGGGGCCCATACAGAGCAGCATGAATGAGTCATCTACATACAGAGGCAGCATGAGGAGTCATCTACATACAGAGGCAGCATGAGGGAGTCATCTACATACAGAGGCAGCATGAGGGAGTCATCTACATACAGAGGCAGCATGAATGAGTCATCTTCATACAGAGGCAGCATGAGGGAGTCATCTACATACAGAGGCAGCATGAATGAGTCATCTTCATACAGAGGCAGCATGAGGGAGTCATCTACATACAGAGGCAGCATGAGGGAGTCATCTACATACAGAGGCAGCATGAGGGAGTCATCTACATACAGAGGCAGCATGAATGAGTCATCTACATACAGAGGCAGCATGAGGGAGTCATCTACATACAGAGGCAGCATGAGGGAGTCATCTACATACAGAGGCAGCATGAGGGAGTCATCTACATACAGAGGCAGCATGAATGAGTCATCTTCATACAGAGGCAGCATGAGGGAGTCATCTACATACAGAGGCAGCATGAATGAGTCATCTACATACAGAGGCAGCATGAAGGGAGTCATCTACATACATAGGCGTTATGAGTGCGTTAGGTACGCACAGAGGCGTCTTGAAGGAGTCAGATACGTATAGAGGGATCATGAGGGAGTCATCTACATAATGAGGCTTTATGAAGGAGTCAGCTATGTACGGAGGCGTCTTGAAGGAGTCATCTACGGACGGAGGCGTCTTGAAGGAGTCATCTACGTACGGAGGCGTCATGAGGGAGTCAGCTACGTACAGAGGCGTCATGAGGGAGCCAGCTACGTACAGAGGCGTCATGAGGGAGCCAGCTACGTACAGAGGCGTCACGAGGGAGCCAGCTGCGTACGGAGGCGTCATGAGGGAGTCAGCTAAGTACAGAGGCGTCACGAGGGAGCCAGCTACGTACAGAGGCGTCATGAGGGAGTCAGCTACATGCAGAGGCGTCACGAGGGAGCCAGCTACGTACAGAGGCGTCACGATGCAACCTCTGCAGTGAGCGGGCCGGAAACTGGTGCCCTTTCTATATGACCTCCTCTTATTACCCAGGCTTTCCACTGTCACGTATTCCGGTAAATTGACATTTTCTCTGGTCGTCTGAGGTTTCTTTTTTTTTAACACACTACTAAGCGAAAAGATTCGCTACATGCTGTGAACAACAGATAGAATGATGATGTCATATAAGTGGATGTTATGGTTGACATCTTCGGATAACGGAGGATGTTATGTGTGACTCTCACGGATTATGGATGTTATGTGTGACTCTCACGGAGCATGGATGTTATGCTTGGCTCTCAAGGATAATGGAGAATGTTATACGTGACTCTTACGGATTATGGATGTTATGCGTGACTCTTACGGATTATGGATGTTATGCGTGACTCTTACGGATTATGGATGTTATGCGTGACTCTTACGGATTATGGATGTTATGCGTGACTCTTACGGATTATGGATGTTATGCGTGACTCTTACGGATTATGGATGTTATGCGTGACTCTTACGGATTATGGATGTTATGCGTGACTCTTACGGATTATGGATGTTATGCGTGACTCTTACGGATTATGGATGTTATGCGTGAGTCTCAAGGATTATGGATGTTATGCTTGACTCTTACGGATTATGGATGTTATGCGTGACTCTTACAGATAATCGTGGATGTTATGCGGGACTCAAGTGGATAGATGATGACAGGTATGGTAAAGGCGTTGGTTATCACTGAGCAGGCCTTAGCTTAGGACGATGCCATTGTTAAGGGATAAAAGAGTATTGAAGTCTTTCCATCCTCTTTTTTACCCCTTCAAAGATGTAATTTGTGCATCTGGTTCAAATGACGAAGCTGGTAATGGCCATAAAGAATTTCATTTTGTAATCATTTTGACAATACAGAAGTGTTATATTATCTTACCTTATCTTGGACAACAATTTATGAGAGCTTCCTTTGGATAGACTAGTTTCCCCCATGTGTTATACGAACCTGATGTGAAATTTAGACAAAATACAGACGACATCAGTTAGTTATCTGCATCAACTGTTCATCCAGATGAACTATTTAAATGATTACTCAGCAGAGAGGAAGAAAGAAATTCTTAGAGTATGTGGCAATAATGTTTGGAGTCTTTTGTCGGCTATGAAGATGTATTCCGTGGTCATACTCCCTCAACTCCGCCTCCCTTGTGAGTCTTATGACACGCCTCAACATACAACATTTTTCTCGGTGTCTGGATGAGAGGTGCGTGTCTGGAAGGGAAGGTGCATGCCTGGAAGGGAGGTGGGTGCCTGGAAGGGAGGTGCGTGTCTGGAAGGGAAGGTGCATGCCTGGAAGGGAGGTGGGTGCCTGGAAGGGAGGTGGGTGTCTGGAAGGGAGGTGCGTGCCTGAATGGGAGGTGGGTGCCTGGAAAGGAGGTGCGTGCCTGGAAGGGAAGGTGCATGCCTGGAAGGGAGGTGGGTGCCTGGAAGGGAGGTGCGTGCCTGGAAGGGAGGTGCGTGCCTGGAAGGGAGGTGGGTGTCTGGAAGGGAGGTGGGTGCCTGGAAGGGAGGTGGGTGCCTGGAAGGGAGGTGCGTGCCTGGAAGGGAGGTGGGTGCCTGGAAGGGAGGCGGGTGTCTGGAAGGGAGGTGGGTGTCTGGAAGGGAGGTGGGTGTCTGGAAGGGAGGTGGGTGTCTGGAAGGGAGGTGGGTGTCTGGAAGGGAGGTGGGTGCCTCGAAGGGAGGTGAGTGTCTGGAAGGGAGGTGGGTGCCTAGAAGGGAGGTGGGTGCCTGGAAGGGAGGTGGGTGCCTGGAAGGGAGGTGGGTGCCTGGAAGGGAGGTGGGTGTCTGGAAGGGAGGTGGGTGCGTGGAAGGGAGGTGAGGGTGTGTGTGTCTCATGTCCCATTCCTCCGGCTGGCTTCCTTCCGACTGGCGGAGGGGAAGGAAGCCCTTGGTGGAGTAGCTCTCACATTCCTGTTCAGAATCATTACCTGAGCGTGAGGCGACGCGTCGTGACCACCTTTCTCACCATAAATCTTCATACACAATGCCAGCCATCCTAAATGATTTCTTTTTCGCTAACACACCACAAGAAAAAACGCTAATGGTTCCGCTACGAAAAGTATTTAGCATTGGTCTTCATTTTTTTTTTTTTTTCTTAATGTGGGGATATGAGAAATTGTTTGTTGTGGGTCTTTAGAGAGTCATTTCTTAACAATGGAATGACTGACTCAAACCCTGGGTTCCTGAGTACAGTGCCCAATGTATTGTGTCCCCTGGGGTATAGGGTATAGGGTCCAGGCCTGAAACAGGCCCTTGTCAGTGACAGACCATTCTCTGGTGGGTCACTATTGACACAGGTCAGGTGGCTATGTTGATAAGAGTGTGGGAACATTATGATGCAGGGGTTACATCACTGCAGTTGACCTGTTCTCAAGTCCAATTATGTATATTTATACATACATATTCGCCATGTCTCCCGTCAGCGGGGTAGCGTAAGAACATATAATTGAACCTTAGATGAAACAATCCCCACTTGGCCCCCGTCTATGTTCGTTCTTCTGGAAAAGTAAAGACTGTAGGAGAGGCTTTCCAGCCACCCGCTTCCTTTCCTTTTATTCACCTTCTACGACACGCAGGGAATAATAGAGTATTCTTTCTACCATATCCCAGGGATGTTTTATTATTTTTGTTATTATAATTATTTTTTTTTTTTTTTTTTTTTTTTTTTTTTTTTTATACTTTGTCGCTGTCTCCCGCGTTTGCGAGGTAGCGCAAGGAAACAGACGAAAGAAATGGCCCAACCCCCCCCCCATACACATGTACATACACACGTCCACACACGCAAATATACATACCTACACAGCTTTCCATGGTTTACCCCAGACGCTTCACATGCCTTGATTCACTCCACTGACAGCACGTCAACCCCTGTATACCACATCGCTCCAATTCACTCTATTCCTTGCCCTCCTTACACCCTCCTGCATGTTCAGGCCCCGATCACACAAAATCCTTTTCACTCCATCTTTCCACCTCCAATTTGGTCTCCCTCTTCTCCTCGTTCCCTCCACCTCCGACACATATATCCTCTTGGTCAATCTTTCCTCACTCATTCTCTCCATGTGACCAAACCATTTCAAAACACCCTCTTCTGCTCTCTCAACCACGCTCTTTTTATTTCCACACATCTCTCTTACCCTTACGTTACTTACTCGATCAAACCACCTCACACCACACATTGTCCTCAAACATCTCATTTCCAGCACATCCATCCTCCTGCGCACAACTCTATCCATAGCCCACGCCTCGCAACCATACAACATTGTTGGAACCACTATTCCTTCAAACATACCCATTTTTGCTTTCCGAGATACTGTTCTCGACTTCCACACATTTTTCAAGGCTCCCAAAATTTTCGCCCCCTCCCCCACCCTATGATCCACTTCCGCTTCCATGGTTCCATCCGCTGACAGATCCACTCCCAGATATCTAAAACACTTCACTTCCTCCAGTTTTTCTCCATTCAAACTCACCTCCCAATTGACTTGACCCTCAACCCTACTGTACCTAATAACCTTGCTCTTATTCACATTTACTCTTAACTTTCTTCTTCCACACACTTTACCAAACTCAGTCACCAGCTTCTGCAGTTTCTCACATGAATCAGCCACCAGCGCTGTATCATCAGCGAACAACAACTGACTCACTTCCCAAGCTCTCTCATCCCCAACAGACTTCATACTTGCCCCTCTTTCCAGGACTCTTGCATTTACCTCCCTAACAACCCCATCCATAAACAAATTAAACAACCATGGAGACATCACACACCCCTGCCGCAAACCTACATTCACTGAGAACCAATCACTTTCCTCTCTTCCTACACGTACACATTATAATTATTATTACTATTATTATTATTACTATTATTATTATTATTATTATTAGTAGTAGTAGTAGTAGTAGTAGTAGTAGTATCATTATTATTTCTATTATTATCATAATTATTATTATTATTATTATTATTATTATTATTATTATTATTATTATTATTATTATCATTATTATTATTATTATTATTATTATTATTTTTTTTTTTTTTTTTTTTTTTTATACTTTGTCGCTGTCTCCCGCGTTTGCGAGGTAGCGCAAGGAAACAGACGAAAGAAATGGCCCAACCCCCCCCCCCCATACACATGTACATACACACGTCCACACACGCAAATATACATACCTACACAGCTTTCCATGGTTTACCCCAGACGCTTCACATGCCTTGATTCAATCCACTGACAGCACGTCAACCCCTGTATACCACATGACTCCAATTCACTCTATTCCTTGCCCTCCTTTCACCCTCCTGCATGTTCAGGCCCCGATCACACAAAATCTTTTTCACTCCATCTTTCCACCTCCAATTTGGTCTCCCTCTTCTCCTCGTTCCCTCCACCTCCGACACATATATCCTCTTGGTCAATCTCTCCTCACTCATTCTCTCCATGTGCCCAAACCATTTCAAAACACCCTCTTCTGCTCTCTCAACCACGCTCTTTTTATTTCCACACATCTCTCTTACCCTTACGTTACTTACTCGATCAAACCACCTCACACCACACATTGTCCTCAAACATCTCATTTCCAGCACATCCATCCTCCTGCGCACATCTCTATCCATAGCCCACGCCTCGCAACCATACAACATTGTTGGAACCACTATTCCCTCAAACATACCCATTTTTGCTTTCCGAGATAATGTTCTCGACTTCCACACATTTTTCAAGGCTCCCAACATTTTCGCCCCCTCCCCCACCCTATGATCCACTTCCGCTTCCATGGTTCCATCCGCTGACAGATCCACTCCCAGATATCTAAAACACTTCACTTCCTCCAGTTTTTCTCCATTCAAACTCACCTCCCAATTGACTTGACCCTCACCCCTACTGTACCTAATAACCTTGCTCTTATTCACATTTACTCTCAACTTTCTTCTTCCACACACTTTACCAAACTCAGTCACCAGCTTCTGCAGTTTCTCACATGAATCAGCCACCAGCGCTGTATCATCAGCGAACAACAACTGACTCACTTCCCAAGCTCTCTCATCCCCAACAGACTTCATACTTGCCCCTCTTTCCAGGACTCTTGCATTTACCTCCCTTACAACCCCATCCATAAACAAATTAAACAACCATGGAGACATCACACACCCCTGCCGCAAACCTACATTCACTGAGAACCAATCACTTTCCTCTCTTCCTACACGTACACATGCCTTACATCCTCGATAAAAACTTTTCACTGCTTCTAACAACTTGCCTCCCACACCATATATTCTTAATACCTTCCACAGAGCATCTCTATCAACTCTATCATATGCCTTCTCCAGATCCATAAATGCTACATACAAATCCATTTGCTTTTCTAAGTATTTCTCACATACATTCTTCAAAGCAAACACCTGATCCACACATCCTCTACCACTTCTGAAACCGCACTGCTCTTCCCCAATCTGATGCTCTGTACATGCCTTCACCCTCTCAATCAATACCCTCCCATATAATTTACCAGGAATACTCAACAAACTTATACCTCTGTAATTTGAGCACTCACTCTTATCCCCTTTGCCTTTGTACAATGGCACTATGCACGCATTCCGCCAATCCTTATTATCATTATTGTTATTATTATTATCATCATTATTATTATTATTATTATCATCATTATTATCATTATCATTATTATTGTCATTATTATTGTTGTTGTTATTATTATTATTACTATTATCATTATTATTATTATCATTACTATTATCATCATCAATATGATTATTATTTTAATTATCATCATTACGATAGTTGATCGATGTTTCCCGCGTACTCGAGGTAGCGCCAGGACACAGACGAAGAAATATCCATCCACTCATACACATACATATTCGCATTTGATGTTTCATCTCTGTTCACAAATGTTCCAGTTGTTGACCTCTTAGAATATTTAGTTGATGCATTGGATAATATTCATTTACCTTTTTCAATTTCTGTTTATATTCAATTGATAAGATTAAGTACGAAAGACTGTGTATTTCAATTTAAAGGAGATTGTTATGCTCAGAGATTTGGTATGGCAGTGGGTAAACCTCTCTCACCTGTATCAAGTGATCTTTATATGGAACTCGTTGAAATAAAGTTACCAAAGGATATCTTACCTTCTAACGCAATTTGGTTTAGGTACGTAGATGTTCCTTGTGTTTGGCCAACAAATGAAAATTTACAAATATTCCTTCCCTTACTTAACAATTTTTTACTTTCCATCAGCTTTGCTGTAGAAATAAAAGATAATGGTCTGTTGCCATTTTTAGACTGCATGATCCACAGGGAAGAAGACAAGTTTAAGTTCAGCATATACAGAAAACCTATCAATGTTTGCTCATATATACATTATTACTCATCTCAGCATGACAGAGTTAAATCATCATCATTCCAGTCTATGTCCCTTATGGCATTACGTATATGAAGTCCAGAGTTTATTGATGATGAGTTTGAGAAGATATATTTTACTGGATCCAAGTTAAAGTATCCTAGATCTCTCATTGATAAATCCCTTAAATTGGCAAAGAAATAGTTCTATACAGTTAAACCCAAACCTCCCATTGACACCAAGAACCTTTTAGTTCTCCCTTTTAACAATGATCTTACATTACACACACACACACACACACACACACACACACACACACACACATGCATTGCACATGACAGCTAGAGACTGAGTGTGAACGAATATATATATATATATATATATATATATATATATATATATATATATATATATATATATATATATATATATATATATATATATATATATATATTACCAACTTAAAGAAACTTCAGCCTTAAGATTTACAGTAGAGTTGAATAATAATTGTAAGATTTCTTTCTTGGATGTAATGGTTAGCTCCTTAACAAGATCTTTCTTTCGTCACTGACATTTACAGAAACCACACCATCCAATATAAATGCATGAATGGAATATGTGAATGCGCTCCAAATTACAAGGGGAGTGTCATTCGTGCATACGTGAGGAGAGCGATCAAGATATGTTCAACCCCGTAACTTCTACACCAAGGACGCTGACGTGTCCAGCAAATGATGATCAACAATGGATATTCAGATACTGATTCTGATACCATTGTGAACAACATGTTAGAGCAGCATCTCGAGACAAACAGACAAACTCAACAGCATAAAAGTTTATTACAAAAACAAATGCACGACAACATATCAAAAGGGACGAGAAGGACGTGCAAGATAATGTGGCCAGAAACTGCAAGTCTATTGATGAAGACATGGATATCAGTCTGATGATATGTTATGGTAATCCGAAAACATGTTCGCTCGTAATGAACAACAATATGGTAGGTCCCTCTGGAAGTTTGAGTCGTACCGTTGTGGTATATGAGTAGTGACGAACATGACAGTCTCACGTCCGCTTCCATGGATCCATCCGCTGCCAAATCCACTCCCAGATATCTAAGACACTTCACTTCCTCCAGTTTTTCTCCACTGAATCCATTTGATTTCTAAGTATTTCTCACATACATTTATGTATGTATATATATATATATATATATATATATATATATATATATATATATATATATATATATATATATATATATATATATATATATATATATATGTTATATATATATATATATATATATATATATATATATATATATATATATATATATATATATATATATATATATATATATATAATTTTTTTTTTTTTTTGCTTTGTCGCTGTCTCCCGCGTTTGCGAGGTAGCGCAAGGAAACAGACGAAAGAAATGCCCCAACCCACCCCCATACACATGTATATACATACGTCCACACACGCAAAATATACATACCTACACAGCTTTCCATGGTTTACCCCAGACGCTTCACATGCCCCGATTCAATCCACTGACAGCACGTCAACCCCGGTATACCACATCGCTCCAATTCACTCTATTCCTTGCCCTCCTTACACCCTCCTGCATATTCAGGCCCCGATCACACAAAATCTTTTTCACTCCATCTTTCCACCTCCAATTTGGTCTCCCTCTTCTCCTCGTTCCCTCCACCTCCGACACATATATCCTCTTGGTCAATCTTTCCTCACTCATTCTCTCCATGTGCCCAAACCATTTCAAAACACCCTCTTCTGCTCTCTCAACCACGCTCTTTTTATTTCCACACATCTCTCTTACCCTTACGTTACTTACTCGATCAAACCACCTCACACCACACATTGTCCTCAAACATCTCATTTCCAGCACATCCATCCTCCTGCGCACAACTCTATCCATAGCCCACGCCTCACAACCATACAACATTGTTGGAACCACTATTCCTTCAAACATACTCATTTTTGCTTTCCGAGATAATGTTCTCGACTTCCACACATTCTTCAAGGCTCCCAGAATTTTCGCCCCCTCCCCCACCCTATGATCCACTTCCGCTTCCATGGTTCCATCCGCTGCCAGATCCACTCCCAGATATCTAAAACACTTCACTTCCTCCAGTTTTTCTCCATTCAAACTCACCTCCCAATGGACTTGACCCTCAACCCTACTGTACCTAATAACCTTGCTCTTATTCACATTTACTCTTAACTTTCTTCTTTCACACACTTTACCAAACTCAGTCACCAGCTTCTGCAGTTTCTCACATGAATCAGCCACCAGCGCTGTATCATCAGCGAACAACAACTGACTCACTTCCCAAGCTCTCTCATCCCCAACAGACTTCATACTTGCCCCTCTTTCCAAAACTCTTGCATTCACCTCCCTAACAACCCCATCCATAAACAAATTAAACAACCATGGAAACATCACACACCCCTGCCGCAAACCTACATTCACTGAGAACCAATCACTTTCCTCTCTTCCTACACGTACACATGCCTTACATCCTCGATAAAAACTTTTCACTGCTTTTAACAACTTGCCTCCCACACCATATATTCTTAATACCTTCCACAGAGCATCTCTATCAACTCTATCATATGCCTTCTCCAGATCCATAAATGCTACATACAAATCCATTTGCTTTTCTAAGTATTTCTCACATACAGTCTTCAAAGCAAACACCTGATCCACACATCCTCTACCACTTCTGAAACCACACTGCTCTTCCCCAATCTGATGCTCTGTACATGCTTTCACCCTCTCAATCAATACCCTCCCATATAATTTACCAGGAATACTCAACAAACTTATACCTCTGTAATTTGAGCACTCACTCTTATCCCCTTTGCCTTTGTACAATGGCACTATGCACGCATTCCGCCAATCCTCAGGCACCTCACCATGAGTCATACATACATTAAATAACCTTACCAACCAGTCAACAATACAGTCACCCCCTTTTTTAATAAATTCCACTGGAATACCATCCGAACCTGCTGCCTTGCCGGCTTTCATCTTCCGCAAAGCTTTTACTACCTCTTCTCTGTTTACCAAATCATTTTCCCTAACCCTCTCACTTTGCACACCACCTCGACCAAAACACCCTATATCTGCCACTCTATCATCAAACACATTCAACAAACCTTCAAAATACTCACTCCATCTCCTTCTCACATCACCACTACTTGTTATCACCTCCCCATTTGCGCCCTTCACTGAAGTTCCCATTTGCTCCCTTGTCTTACGCACTTTATTTACCTCCTTCCAGAACATCTTTTTATTCTCCCTAAAATTTAACGATACTCTCTCACCCCAACTCTCATTTGCCCTTTTCTTCACCTCTTGCACCTTTCTCTTGACCTCCTGTCTCTTTCTTTTATACGTCTCCCACTCAACTGCATTTTTTCCCTGCAAAAATCGTCCAAATGTCTCTCTCTTCTCTTTCACTAATACTCTTACTTCTTCATCCCACCACTCACTACCCTTTCTAATCAACCCACCTCCCACTCTTCTCATGCCACAAGCATCTTTTGCGCAATCCATCACTGATTCCCTAAATACATCCCATTCCTCCCCCACTCCCCTTACTTCCATTGTTCTCACCTTTTTCCATTCTGTGCTCAGTCTCTCCTGTTCCTCACACAAGTCTCCTTCCCAAGCTCACTTACTCTCACCACCCTCTTCGCCCCAACATTCACTCTTTTTTTCTGAAAACCCATACAAATCTTCACCTTAGCCTCCACAAGATAATGATCAGACATCCCTCCAGTTGCACCTCTCAACACATTAACATCCAAAAGTCTCTCTTTCGCGCGCCTGTCAATTAACACGTAATCCAATAACGCTCTCTGGCCATCTCTCCTACTTACATAAGTATACTTATGTATATCTCGCTTTTTAAACCAGGTATTCCCAATCATCAGTCCTTTTTCAGCACATAAATCTACAAGCTCTTCACCATTTCCATTTACAACACTGAACACCCCATGTATACCAATTATTCCCTCAACTGCCACATTACTCACCTTTGCATTCAAATCACCCATCACTATAACCCGGTCTCGTGCATCAAAACCACTAACACACTCATTCAGCTGCTCCCAAAACACTTGCCTCTCATGATCTTTCTTCTCATGCCCAGGTGCATATGCACCAATAATCACCCATCTCTCTCCATCAACTATATATATATATATATATATATATATATATATATATATATATATATATATATATATATATATATATATATATATATATATATATATATATATATGATACAGATTTCTCCTTGCATTCCCATGTACCATCAGTGATTGGTTCCCCCTTGTAATCCCATGCAAGACCAGTGATTGACTGCCCCTTGAATTAGCCTGTGAAATACCTCCGTAATGACTTGAGCAATAAGCACTTGGTGAAGCGAGTGGGCACTTGACCCCCCATGTGACCCTTTCTAAAGCGCATCTCATTGACCTCTGACCTGTTCAGTTGCATCACTGTTGTGACTAATTATTCACCATGTTACTCACTGTTCTGACCCCACGGCAGTAGCATTCTTAGTATGGTAGGTTTGAATACGTTCACAGCCTTTACCAAATGTCAGTTGAAGAACCCAATGGCTAAAAGGTTTTTCGCAAATTTCAAAGTAACAAATGTTTAAAAAGATAACATTACCTTGGAATAGTATCGCTAATTACCTAAGTTTCTATGTAAGAATATCAATAACTTCTCTTGGAACCCTTATACTTTTCACCCCTAACGAAACGCTATATATATATATATATATATGTATATATATATATATATATATATATATATATATATATATATATATATATATATATATATATATATATATATATATATATATATATATATATATATATATATAT